>NC_061122.1:108995715-109138666 GCF_002878395.1 Capsicum annuum | reverse complement strand
CGTTTAATGAAACAGAAATAAAATGAGAAATAAATAGAAAAGAATTATGCTCATTATATAAATGTTTATTAGCATTTGAGCCATATATTGTATATAATAAGTTTATTGTACGAACAGATAATACACAGGTACGTTGGTGACTAACAAAGAAAATACAAAATTCAGTTACAACAAAAGAGATTCAGAGACTAGTCATGAATATATTAAATTTCACATTTATAATTGAAGTAATTAGTACTAACAAAAATGTTATTGCAGATTACATATCAAGACAAAGCTACACAGACTGATATAATAGAAGACGATACTCTAGAAAATATATTCAACACCCTAACTATGCTTTCAATGAAAGTGGACAGTATGGGTAATGAAATAGAAAAGCTAAAGACTAATGAGGTTAAACTGAAGTCTATAGCTACAAATCAGCTAACTCAGCAGTGTGCAGAGCTATGTCAATCGGAAGACATTAAAATTCCAGAGCTAGAAGGAGACGTTGGGACACTCCATAAAATCCATACGTTTATCAATCTACTTCTGCAGGTACAAAATACAAACCTTCTTAAATACCAACCCCAGAGCTATAAACATCCAAGAACCACATAAGAATTATATAACCCAGAAGCTAACCAGATACAATAAGCTAATTGCTTTACCCAAAACTAAACCAAGTCTAGTTAAAACCTGTTACGAATATGGACTACTTAGTACCATATATACCCAAGACAGAAATGAAATATCCAATATACCAGAAATATATGATTCATTCAACATTTTTAAAAGAATAACCAAAGGTAACCTATTTTTTATAAAATTTTACACGGCACCAGCAGAGATATTGTATAATGAAGTTAAATCACCTATACAAGTTGTAAAAATGGGAATGACCCGAGATGTGATTATACCAGAAGATATTATTCCACAACCAGAAATATCTAGAATTGAGATACCAAATTTTTATACAAATAAGAGAATTATCGGACTATCCACAATTCTTCAAGAGTTAGCAAACACTTATCGCAACAGAAATCCCATATGGAGTTATTATTCAAGAGGTAATGTAATAGTATACTCAAATTCAAAGGAACTAGGAGAAGCAGATATGGAAGACGTTAGGCAATGGATCTTGACTTTACTCAATCCAGAGAAAAAACCTATCGTCAGAGCTATTAGAGAAAAATTTTATTTTGGAAGAATTATTAACCAGATATTGCAAGTTAATTGGACATAAATATCCAGACCATCAATGTTCAAAATGTAATGGAGAAGATAATATTGTCCCGGAAGTTCAACTGGAATAGAAGAAGATAAAAGCGACAGCTGGAAGATGCAAGATATGAAGCAATAATGGAGATACATAGCAATAAAAAGAAGATAACTATGGATAAAGAAAGAAGATAAAGAAAGCAATTCAAGGAGAAAAAGAAATATGGAAGATTTAAAATAGCTAGATAGCTTTACGTAAATATCATGTAACTAGCCTTAGGCTTTTTGATTTTTCTTAGTCTTTTATGGCAAGTAGTGTCATTATTAGATTTTTGGCAAGTAGTGCCATTATTAGATTAGACATTAGCTTGAGGGCTCTTTACAGAAACATTTTTCTTACTTTTGTAAAGTAGCTGACAGATGTAAAGAAAAACAGTGTACGCATTTTCATTTATAAGAATATAAATAAACGAGCACTTGCTCAGATGAAGGCAAGCCTTCATACATTGAAATAAAAAATCTCTTGTTCACAATAAAAATTTTGCTTATTTATTAAAAAACAGGTATATTTTAATGGAAAAATCTATGGAGGAACAAAGCTTAGAATTATCAAAACTACCAGAACAAGTATATTCATTTAATATTATGAATAACTAAATTCATAAATTCCTAACAATCATGATATGATAAAATAAGTTCATGTTAGTTGCTTTATAGTAGAATTATTCAAAAAATAGCATGTTAAGAAGTTTATTAGCAAAGTGGAAAGGAGAAAAATCCCTAAGAACTATGCCATCCTAAAGGTCAAATCGGTGAGGCAAGAAGGCCGTGATAGGGGAGTAACCAAAGTAGAGGCGCTGTTTAAGGGAAAAGTATCCAAATTACCATGCTAATATGACCGAAGAATATGTTATTTAAGAATAATCTAGTATATAGCAATTTAAAGTGCTCATATTTTGTTATGTGCATGATTGAAGAGAATATTTTAAAAATAGCAGTTTATGAAAAATGGATAATTATTTATCTGACGAAATGGTAGATAAATTTAAAATACTCGTTTTATATGTACTTAAGGATATAGCAATAGTGGATATAAGAAAAATCATATTGGAAAAAATATTTGATAGATATTTTATGACTAGAATTAATTATAGACCACACCTACCGAACTACTCTTATAAATGCTTACATGCCAAACCCACACACTAACTATGATAAATTATGTATATTTAGAATTTTGCAAAAAAGATATGAGAAACATACAATTAGTAGAATGACAAATAAAAACAAATTTAGACAAATACATGAAAACTAAAGATGTAAAATATATAGAATTCCTTAATGAAAATATGCAAGAATTACTTAGACTAAAACAAACAACTGAAAAATATTATGAAAAAATATTTAATCAAGCCTAAATGACAGATGATATTAAAATACTTGTTTTATATATATACTTAGAGATATAGAAATTATAGACATAAAGAAAATAATATGGGAAAAATTACAAGATTAGGAAGAGGAAGAATTATTAAACAGTATAGAAAACTTACGCATATATTATGAACATCAATATTATTTAGATTCAGATGAATATTATACAGACTAAAAATGTCAGGATATATTAAGAAAATTAGAGCAAACCAACAAGACCTACATAAAGAAATTAATTATAGAAAATAAATTAGAGAAATAATGGTATATCTAATAGAAAAATTAAAATGGATAGACGAAACCTTAAAAAATCTAGAAAAAAGCAAAGATAAAAGTTTAGATAGTTTAAAAAATTCATTAAAAAGAGAACAAGAAGAAATAGTTAGTAGCATAAATAACCTCAAACAAAATATTAAATATAGTACAAATAGAATAGATTATTATACATTTACTTTAGAATAAAATGATCAACTACGAATATCTAAAATATTGGAAAC
Source organism: Capsicum annuum (assembly GCF_002878395.1). Classification (NCBI taxonomy): domain Eukaryota; kingdom Viridiplantae; phylum Streptophyta; class Magnoliopsida; order Solanales; family Solanaceae; genus Capsicum; species Capsicum annuum. The sequence continues at coordinate 109,135,532 of NC_061122.1, read as the reverse complement.
AAGAAATAGAAGAAATAAGATTAACAGAAAACCTTATAAGAACAAATTTAATTGAATACTTTAAAACAAAAGATATAGAATATTCAGAATATCTTAAAAATAATATAGAAGATTTACAAAAACTAAGAGAAAAAATTAAAGAATATTATAGCAAAACATTTAATCAACTACCATTTAATCACCCCCCCAAAATATGAATATCAATAAAATTAAATATATTAGTAAAATATATGAAAATAAAAGATACAAGAACGAAGAAAAACAATTAATGAATATTACTACAAAGAATTTAACAATTACATAAATTAATGGATACATCTTACGAAAAGAATAAATCATTAAAAGAAATCGAAACCCAACTATATAGTTTATACTTAGAATACAAAAGGTTACATAATACTAACGAGAATCCTAAAACACTAGATAATTTAATTACGATAATATCTAATTAGAATATGAATTAATAAAACATCTTAAGTCAAGAAGATAAAAATGAAAATTATTCCAATCAATAATATTCACAAAATACATTATATAAAAATAATACATACGTATTTATTATCTAGTAAACTTACCGTGCCTAATCCTCACCCTCTACAAATGGTATAATTCATTGGGGGTACTTCCGAACTGAATTTCTACCACTATTTTGGATGTGAAAAACTACACTTGATTTCCTTGATTTATTTGGAAAGTGATATTTGTAAGTAACCTTCAAATTTAAAACTAATATGTCATTTTCGTTTAAAACAAAATAAATTTATTTTGGTAATTTAGTTTTCTAATGAATAATTTTTTATCGTCTTCTTCGTGTCAATATAGTAGACGGATTATTAATATTTAAAAGTTACATACTTTTGAGGAATATTTGTTTTATCTTCTAAAATGAATTTATCTTTCAATTTCATTTGTTTAAATCTTTTCTTAGAAAACATTATATATTGACGTTATCCTTCAAAGTCCAAAACTCATTAACTCCATTAACTATTGTTATCAAAGTGAACAATTCTACATAATTTAGATTAAAAAAATCTGACATAAAAAACACTCAACATATTGTATCATTGATTTGGTTATAAATATTAATTTGCTCTAGGATTATTTATTTGACTCATCACTCTCCGTACTAAATAATGGAATCAACTATCTCAAATATCCTAATGTATCACATCTCATAAATCAAACGACCAACAATCCTAATGCTTAATTTAGAATCTAAGATGAAATGACATTATATGTATTTTTTGTTAAAGGTATTATGAAGAGATTAACATAGTAAGGAACCAACCCATTAAAAATAAAAAACAATGACGAACGCATCCGACATGGGCTCAACAAACAATGAGTACTCTTACATTCATGCAAATATTTCTGATTCACTTCCTTTTCAAACGATCATCTTAGTCATGCATGTTTAAATTAACAAAATAAAATTGATTGGTAAAAATTAACAGAAAAAGAGAATAGTGCAAAAAAGTAACGCACAAATATTAAATGATTCAGAAAGATTATTTTTTACTAACTTATAGTATTTTTTACGAACTTATAAACCTTAATTATTAAGGCTTCATCACTGACCTCAAAATTCATATCAGATGACTTTAGATTTTGTAAAATTGCAACACAAACACAAAATAAGAATAGAAAGTCATAGTCTTTTCAATATAAAAAAAGAAATGCAAACAATATAAACAACATGTGCAAAGAACTTAATCAAATAATGAAAGAGAAAAAATATAAATTACAACATCAAAAACTTATCTTTTATATCAAAACAAACAATACACCTTTTCGGTCTTTTTTCGTTTAATCAATTAATATTTCAACAAATTCATCAAAAAGAACAAATGTGGTATCTTCAATATATTTCACCTTCGCATGTATCTTGAATCTAATAAAGTTATTTTTTTGTAGGAGTGTAATCATTATTAAAATTCTGAGAATAAAGAAAGAGAAAGAGAAGGAGAGAAAAAAAAGAAGAGAAAACACCTAAAAGTGATAGGTTTTGAATAAAGTTGAGAAGTTGTAGCTGATTGAAATTCAAAAATATAATTAAATAGATTTTAAAATTTAAGAAATTAATGTAAATAGTTTGCAACTCTTTGGAAAAAAGGAGTAGACGTTGACATACATTATTTTTAATTTTAATTTATTTTGTACTATAATTATTTAATACATAAAAATTGATGACTTAATAATTTATATTTGAGAAAAGTCATAAAATACCCTGAACTAGTCCGCTCAACTCACTTTAGCACTTAAACTTAACTTCCGTTTATTTACCCTCTTAATAACTTTAAAGTGAATTAAATTCACTCCTAAAGCTGATGTGGGAAAAAAAAACGAGTGAATTTTTTATTTTAAAAAAGACCCACTTATATATATAAATATATATATATATATATATATATATATATATATATATATATATATAATTAAAATTAAAAAATAAAGCAAGAACCCACTTCATCTTCTTCTTTTACCCGCCCCCATTCCCATCACCCCTTCCCCACCCCAAACCACCATTATCATCAATTATCTTACACCTTTTCTTCAACCTTCAAAGTCTTCCTTCAATATATATTTCAAAAATAAACTCTACCAACAAACATAAAGCTGAAAACAAAGCAAAATTTTAGTAAGGTTAAACAGTTTTCATCTAATTCTTGCAAAAAAAATTCATTTTAGTTTATTCTTTTTTTTTTTTTTCAATTTTCATAATAATAATAAATTAATGTGCAAGTATTTTGAAGTGAAGGTTGAAAAATGTGGAAAAACTTTAAATTGGTGTGTTCATGGTTGTTCTCTAATGGTGTTAATGGAGAAAATAAAAAAAAAAAGAGGGAGAGGAATTGCAGGGGTGGAAATTAGAAGGGGAGAAGGAGGGGGGGAGGGGATGGAGGAGCGCGAGGGAGGGGCTGGAAGGGCAGGCGGAGGGGCTGGAAGGGGAGGGGAGGGGGAAGGGGATGGAAGAGCGCTGGGGGAGGGGGGATGTGATCTGAAGAAAGAGGGGGTGGGCTAGGGTAGGGGTGTGAAGAAGAAAGGGGTTTTCTTTATATATATATATATATATATATATATATATATATATATATATAATTAAAAATATATATATATACACTTTATATATATAAAAAATAGTAAATACATATATATTTTTTTTAAGTATATAAAAATAATGTGTGTGGGATTATTTAAAAAAAAATTATTTTCTTATGTGGCAATGACCTGACACTGATGTAACATTGATTTGGCACTGACATGGCGCGTGTGTAGTTTTCTCTCCGTAGTGAGAGTGGGATTGTGATTTTGAGGGTGAAACTAATTCACTTTAAAGATGTTAAGGGGGGTAAATAAACAGAAGTTTAGTTTAAGTGCTAAAGTGACTTGACCGAACAAGTTCAGGGGTATTTTTATGACTTTTCTCTTTATATTTTTAATAAGTTAAATTTTAGTTTATTTTTTACTTTAAATATTTAACACATAAGAATTTATAACTTCCCTAAAAACAAGAGTGCTCAAGGTGCCATGATTTATGGTTGTTGTTATAAAAAATAAATTAAGAACAACAAGAATAGAGAGAGAAGAGAGAGTGATTATTATTTCTCTCTCGAGATTTCTTGATGGGTTAATTACAATGGAGGAAAACCCCTTTATTTATAGGGAAAAACTAATCTTGGGGTTTCTCACTTCTCTATAAATAGGCATTAACTATATATGGTAAAGTAGACATTCTCTATATATGGTTAAGTAGACATTCACTATATATGATAATATATTTATAACACTCCTCCTTGAATGTCTAATTGATAGATGATGTGCCTGTTTAAACCTTACTAGAAAAAACTCAGTGGGAAAAAAATCTAGTAAATGAAAAAGAGTACACATCTCTAACAATACGCATATAAATTGCCTCATTGAAAACCCTAAAAGAAAAATCCAGTGGGACAAAACCTCATAAGGAAAAAAGAGTACAACACGTATTAACCCCCCCTAATGAGAACATCCTTGAACCTTTGCATTCCAATTTTGTGCACCATCTTCTTAAAATTTTTAATTAGAGAAGACTTGGAGAATAATCAGCTATATGGTCATTTGAATGAATCTGTTGCACGTTAATTTCACTATTCTTTTGGAGCTCATGTATATAGAAAAGCTTTGATGAAGTGTGCTTTGTTCTTTCTCCTTGATTCCTCTCTTAAGTTATGTTTTGCATGCTCCATTATTGTAACACCCCAAAAAACAGGTCCCGGAGCGTCACACGGTACTTGAGGCTACGAGTAGCCCCAAGCTAACTCTTTGAGCTATTTTCATTCAGTTCAACACAAATCAACAGGGTTTCCATAAATAACCCTCAAATATCAACAGAGTAATCATCATCCAAGAATAAAAGAATTTCAGAAAGATAACAAAATACGACTTATTAGTCAACTCCTAACATCTATACTAGTCTGACAAGCCTCTAAGACAATCAATAAAACCAGCGAGCCATTGAGACATGCCCCAACTGACTCATACTCAGTTATCAAATGTAAACAATTTCATGAAACCAACATCAGACATCACGTCCTCAGAACATGAGGACTCACTACAACAGAGGATGTAGAACAGCGTGCCCGAATAATCACTGTCGAACCTGGAACTGAGCACCTGAACTTACATTCCGAGAAAATGCAGCCCACATCCGAAGATGTGGGTTAGTACCATGGAAAGGAACCGAGTATATGGGGGTGTATGCAGTTGTATAAGCATCATCATCATAAATATTTATAAGAAATATGCAGGATGTATGAAAGACTCACAGAGCCCAAAGAAAATCATCATAATCATGAGAGAATAAAATAAGTACAATAACACATGAGAGTCATCATATAATTTGTCAATCACTTTCAGTTCATCAAGAATATCAATTCTCATAATGTAAATATCATTTAAATCTTTTGAAAGAATAACTTTTACAATTCCACTTTCAAATCACTTCACCATTCACCATAGACACAAGGAAACACACACACACTGGGAGATCCTATAACCGACATAAACCATGTGAGCTACATAGAGTCCAACGTACAACCTACGTTGGTGAGAGCCGTCCTATCCTTGCCATCGGAGTAGGACTATCGATATCAAATCCACACAAACTAGTGATCACTATATAAATCATCCTCAGGCTCACTCTTATGGGGGCACGTAGTTCTAGGGAAGTAAGTTCGCTTTATACCTCCCACTCGGTGCTAAATATTTCTCTCGAACTTAGCTCAGATTATTTCAAAGACAATCCATAATAAAACAATTTCAGTAATATATAAACATACATCGGGAGCCATCATGCTTCCTATCTATCAAAATCAACCACGTTGTGGATTTCTTTCACACTCGAGTTCAAAACAACTCTATTAAGACCAAAAGGTCAAATCATTCAAAATATCTCAAATATTCAATATCAACGTGTTTATAGCACACACTTTCTAAAAAAAACACAATTTTCAATGGGGATTCACGACCCAAATATCAAAATCATGATAAATATTGTTCAAGATTCATGCTTTATATCTCCACACATGTAAATTCATCTTTTAAAATCATAAACATCAAGATTTCATAATAATCATAAGATATGGGTTCATGCTTCAAATTTGTAAAAATCAAATAAAAATCATGCCTTTGTAAAGAAAATTACTTTTGGGCACAAGAACGAAAGAAAGTTCTTGTTGAAAAACCCCACATACCTTGAATGATGAACTTTAGATCGATACTCATTTTTGAGATGTTAATCGTGCCTTTGAATGATGGTTCTTGGAGTTCTTGAACTAGGAACTTGGAATCTTTAATAAATTTGCAGAATTAATGGTGAACTTTGGAGGTTCTTGAAGTTGGATGTAGGAGCTTAGGGTTTTCTTTTTGAGAGAATTTGATGAAATATAACATATAATGCTTCTAATAGGCTTTAATATAGGGTTTGGATGGATTTTGGGTGAGGGGAATGACCAAAATGCCCTTAAAAATCAAATAATTCTCAAATCTGTCCTTTGGTGGACTGTTTTGATAGTCTGACGTAGATCAACCATAACGTTTTACTCCAATATCGAAATTGGATAAAACCAATTTCATTAGATAGAAGACTCTCATATCTTTCCGTTGGTATATAGTATCTCACTTAGATCATTGTGTACGAGGAGTTATAATCATTTGAAGTTGACTCAAAAATTAGCTTTTGATAGGCTGAAGTAGAACGACCATAACTTTTTGCTCCGATAGACAAATTGGATGAAACCAATTTCATTGTAAAGAGGACTCGCAGATCTTTTCGTTGATATATAGTATATCACCTAGATCATTATGTACAAGGAGTTATGATCGTTTAAAGCTGGAGTAAAAATACGTCAGGCCTCAGTACTATTTCCTGCACGTTTTCTGTTCACTACTATTCATGGTTTGATCGGAATGTTCATAACTCATCGCTCGGGTGTCCGTTTTGGATAATCCACATATTATTGGAAAGCTTATTTGATAATCTACGAAATGATGGGTCATAATCTAAGATATTCCACATGGAAAATTTATGATTCATTCTAGAAGATAGAACCCAACACGTTTACGCACAAAATTTCAACAAAAAATTTCTCGGGGTATTACAATTATTCTTATACAAAATTATGGATATTTTGTCACATTTTAAATAACATTTTTTGAAAATGAGATGTATCATGGACCTGAACAACACACACTATTGGCTTGCTTCATGAATAGCTATTATCTCTCCATGGTTCGATTAAGTGGTTACAATAAACTACTTTGTATATCTCCAAGATATGGCAGTACCGCTAAATATGAACACATAAGCTATTTGAGACCGAGGTTTATGTAGGTCAGATAAGTACCCAATATCAGCATAACCAATAAGATTGGGATTGCAATTTTTAGATCATACATCTAAAACCATTCGTTAGACTCATCACCACATCGTTTCTCACTCCTAATGCAACATAGATTGCATAAATTCAAGAAACTACAGCTGAACACAATAAATGATAGCTGAACTGCTGTAACTTTTATCAAAAGTGCATGATTTAGGAAATAACGGTATCTTTGGCTTGATTGGAGCTCGCGGAAAATAGGTGCGGGTACTTGGATCGCATATTCGCCTCAGCTTCCCAAGTTGCACCCTCAACAGATTGGTTTCGCCACAATATCTTGACCAAGGGAACTTCTTTGTTCCTTAGTCTTCGGACATTGAAATCAAAAATCTCATCAAAAGAAAGATTTTCTTGAATGTCAGCACTCACAGAGGAATCTACTACCACAACATCGCTAATATGCTTTCTAAGCATGGAGACATGGAATATTGGATGAACAGAGGACAACTCGGAAGGAAACTTGACCTCATAAGCTACGTTACCAACACGACTAAGAATTTTGTAAGGACCAACATAACAGGGTCTAAGCTTCCCCTTCTTTCCAAATATCTTCACCTCCCTCATGGGTGAAGTTTTCAGATACACTAGGTCACTAACTTCAAACTCAAGGTATCTCGTTCTAACATCCGCATATGACTTCTGATGACTCTGCGCAGTTTTCAACCTTTCCCTAATCAACTTAACTTTTTCCATAGCCTCAAATACCGAATCAGGACCACTCACAGTCGTTTCACCCACCTCAAACCAACCTATGGGTGCTCTATACTTCCTCCTATATAAGGCTTCAAACATAGCCATGCCAATACTATAGTGGAAACTGTTAATGTAAGCAAACTCTATCAACTGTAAGTGATCATCCTAACTTCTCTTAAAGTCAAGTGCACAAGCTCTTAACATATCCTCTAAGGTCTGGATGGTCCGCTCAGCCTGAACATCGTTCTGCAGATGAAAAACAGAACTCAAAAGCACTTGGGTACCAAGAACCTTCTGAAAAGGTTTCCAAAATTGCGAAGTAAACTGAGTACCCCTATCCGAAATGATAGACAACGGAACTCCATACAGTCTGACTAGCTCTCGGATATACAATCTAGCATAATCCTCAGCAGTATATGAAGTATGAACAGGCAAGAAATGAGAAGACTTAGTCAACTTATCAACCACAACCCAAATGGAATCATGATGGAGTTGGGAAGGAGGTAAACCAATCATGAAGTCCATATTTATCTCTTCCTACTTCCAGGTGGGAATACTAAACTCTTGCATCATACCACCAGGTCTTTGGTGTTCAACTGCACACTTAGCTACAAACACTGCTATATCTTTCTTTATGACACTCCACCAATAGATTTTCCGCAAGTCTCGGTACATCTTGGTGGCACCAGGATGAATAGAATATCGCACCCCGTGCACTTCAGCCATAATCCTCTATCTTAGATCATTAACATTCGGGACACACAATCTACCCTGCAATCTCAACACACCATCCCCCCCTTGGGAGAAAGCCTCTACTTTTTGGTCCTTGACTGACTCCTTTAGTCTGACCAAACTAGCATCTAAGTATTGCTTTTCCTTCACTTCCGAAACCAAGGAGGATTCGGAACTACTCTGAACCCCTATACTACCTTCAGCAGAGTCAAATAACCTAACCCCCAATCTATCCAAATTATGTACATCACGAGCCAACTCTTTCTTACCTTCTACCAGATGTGAAACACTATCCATGGACACTCTACTTAGCGCATCTGCCACAACATTGGCCTTGCCTGGATGGTACAACACACTCATATCATAGTCCTTTAACAATTCTAACTATCATCTCTACCTAAGATTCAATTCTCTCTGGGTAAACACATATTCCAGACACTTATAATCAGTGAAAACATCAACATGGGCACCATACAAATAGTATCTCCATATTTTCAAAGCAAATACAACAACAGCCAACTCAAGGTCATGGGTGGGGTAATTTTTCTCATGGGGTTTCAACTGTCTAGAAGCATAAGCTATCACCTTATCCTTCTGCATCAATACGCAACCCAAACCAACTCTCGAAGCATCACAGTACACCATAAAACCATCAACACCATCAGGCAAAGTCAAAATAGGGGGTGAAGTGAGTTGAGTCTTCAACTCCTGAAAACTCTTCTCATAAGATTCAGGCCACAAGAACTTCACTTTCTTTTGGGTCAACCGAGTCATAGGAGACTCTATAGAGGAGAAACCCTCAACAAAATGGTGGTAATAGCCATCTAAACCCAAGAAACTTTAGATATCAGTCGGAGAAATAGGTCTAGGCCAATTTCTAACAGCTTCGGTCCTTTGGGGATCAACTCTAATACCCTTGGAAGAAATGATATGACCCAGAAAAGCAACTAACCTTAGCCAAAACTCACACTTACTGAACTTGGTAAACAACTTGTGATCTCTAAGGGTTTCCAAGACAGTTTGGAGATGATCAGAATGTTCATCCTCACACTATGAAAAACATATCCAGATATGGTCTGAACACTCGATTCATAAGGTCCATGAAAGCTGCTGGGGCATTAGTTAATTCGAAAGACATAACAAGAAACTCAAAATGGCCATAATGAGTTTGAAAAACGGTTTTTGGGATGTCACACTCCCTAAATTTAAGTTGATAATAGCCAAAATAAAGGTCTATCTTTGAGAAATAACTTGTACCTTGCAATTGGTCAAACAAATCATCTATTCTCGGAAGGGGGTAATTATTTTTTATGGTGACTTTATTCAGTTGGCGGTAACCAATGCACATACGCAAAGAGCCATCTTTCTTTCTCACAAACAACACAGGAGCACCCCAAGGAGAAACACTGGGCCTTATAAAACCCTTATCTAGTAGATCTTTGAGTTGCTCTTTCAACTCCTTAAGTTCTGCAGGGGCGATACCGTAAGGAGGAATAGAAATGGGCTGAGTATCGGGAAGAAGATCAATCCCGAACTCTATCTCTCTATCAGGAGGTATCCCTGGGAGATCATCCAAAAAGACATCAGGAAACTCATTGACGATGTTAACAGACTGGAGAGTTGGAGTCTCAGACTTAGTGTCTTTGACTCTAACTAAATGGTAAATACACCCCTTAGAAATAAGCTTTCTAGCTTTGAGGTAAAAGATAAAATTACTCTTGGGTGACACAAAATTCCCAGACCACTCAAACATGGATGCACCCAAAAATTGAAACTTGACTACTCGGGTTCGACAATTAATAGAGGCATAAGAAAAATACAGCCAGTCTATACCCAGAATCACATCAAAATCTACCATGTCTAACTCAATCAGATCAGCCAACAAGAATCTATGAAGAACGGTAATGGGACATTTTTTATACACTTTCTGGGCATCAATCGAATCACCCACTGGGGTAGAACTAGGATAGGCTCAGGAATAATCTCAGGACTCATTTCAAAATTCACAGCAATCAAAGGTGTAACATATGAGAACTGGATCCAGGATCCAACAAAGCATACATATCAAATTGAAATATACGAAGCATACCAGTAACAACATCGAAAGAACCTCCTTTTCTTGGTGGGATGGTAAAGTATAGAATCTATTCTGGCGCTGTCCGCTAGCATTTCTAGAAGAGGTGCCCTGAGCTGGGGCTGGGTGAGTCGCTAGAACTGGAGCACTAATAGTCTGAGTTTGGGTTTGAGGGCGATAGTCACGATGCCCTTGCCCATCTTGTGGACAATCTCTAACTTTGTGACCCATGTCACCACACTGGAAATAACCCCTCTTCTCACCCCAACACTCACCCAAATAAGCCCTACCATACTTAGGACACAGGGGACGATTTAGCTTACTGCCAGCACTGTACTGGGACCTGGATGCATATGACCTGTTACCTTGCTCCTGCCTACCTCTAGGCACGGGAGCACTAGCAGATGACGGTGCTGGCATAGATGAACGATCCTGATACTGAGGGCGACTCCCTCCCTGCGATCTAGTATGACCCTATTCGTGCTGCTCGAACCTAGCTCTCTTATTCCCTCTCATTCTATCTCTCTCCTTAATCTTGTCTACCTCAATCTATTGGGCATGAGTCATCATCCTAGAAAGATTCATCTCACTATTCAACATAGCAGGCCTACACTCATTAACCACATAACTAGACACTCCAGTCATAAACTTACTCATACTAGCCCGATTATCAACCACTAAGTTAGGAGCATACTTGGCCACTGATTGAACTTTAGATAGTACTCCCTAACAGTCATAGAGCCCTATCACAGTTTCATAAACTCTTCCACCTTCGCCTCCCTCATCTCCAAAGGGAAAAACTTATCCAGGAATGGATCCTGGAACTCTTGCCAAGTTGTAGGGGCAGCTCCCTCACCTCTACCTTTTCTCCAAGCAACAACCCAGTCATAAGCAAGGTCTTTCAACCTATACACAGCCAAATCCACACTATGTTCCTCAAATACATGCATCACCTGAGTAATCTTCCACACCTCCTCTTAAAACAACTGTGGATCCTTATCAGACTTGGATGCATAGAATTCTGGTGGATTTATCCTCATGAAGTCATGGATCCTGGAAGCAGCTGAATCGCCTCCCTGCTGCTATGGAGTCGGGGCCAGGTTGGCCCAAACATTTGCAGTAATAGCTTGGGCCAGCGCCTGAAAAGCTGTCTGAAATTCAGCATGAGACATATTTTTATTTAATGGGTCAGCGGGTTGAGGTTGTTGACCATCATTATTACTTCTAGCTCGATGTGGAGGCATATTTCTGAAAGAGGAGAGCATGAATCAATAGCAGAGAGAGACACTTTAAGCATGATAGACTTCTAAAAGAAAGAATCATACTTTTTTCTAAAATATCTTGTAGCCTCTTGCTCATAGATGTGGCACACTATACACCGATGATCAAGAATCTACTTAATGTGGCTTGTTAGACTCCCTAGGACACCTTAAAACTTTAGGATCTGATATCAAGTTTGTAACGCCCTGAAAAATGGATCCCGAAGCATCACACGGTGCTTGATGCTAAGAGTAGCCCCAAGCTAACCCTTTGAGCCATTTTTATTCAGTTTAACACAAATCAACAGGGTTTCCATAAATAACCCTCAAATATCAATAGAGTAATCATCATCCAAGAATAAAAGAATTTTAGAAAGATAACAAAATATGACTTATTAGTCAAATCCCAATATCTATACTAGTCTGACAAGCCTCTAAGAAAATTAATAAAACCAGCGAGCCATTGAGACATGCCCCAACTGACTCATACTCAGTTATCAAATATAAACAATTCTGTGAAACCAATATCAGACATCACATCCTCGAAACATAAGGACTCACCACAACAGAGGATGTAGAATAGCGTACTCGAAGAATCACTGTCAAACCTGGAACTGAGCACCTGAACCTATATTCTAAGAAAATGCAGCCCACATCCTAAGATGTGGGTCAATACCATGGAAAGGAACCAAGTATATGGGGGTATATGCAGTTGTATAAGCATCATCATCATAAATATTTATAAGAAATATGCAGGATGTATGAAAGACTCACATAGCCCGAAGAAAATTATCATAATCATGAGAGGATGAAATAAGTACAATAACACATGTGAGCCATCATATAATTTGTCAATCACTTTCAGTTCATCAAGACTATCAATTCTCATAATGTAAATATCATTTAAATCTTTTGAAAGAATAACTTTCACAATTTCACTTTCAAATCACTTCACCATTCACCATAGACACAAGGAAACACACACACACACTGGGAGATCCTATAACCGACATAAACCATGTGAGCTATATGGAGTCCAACGAACAACCCACGTTGGGGAGAGTCGTCCTATCCTTGCCATCGGAGTAGGACTATCGATATCAAATCCACACAAACTAGTGATCACTATATAAATCATCCTCAGGCTCACTCCTATGGGGGCATGTAGTTCTAGGAAAGTAAGGTTGCTTTATACCTCCCACTCGGTGCTAAAGATTTCTCCCGGACTTAGCTCAGATCATTTCAAAGAAAATCCATAACAAAACAATTTCAGTAATATATAAATATACATCGGAAGCCATCATGCTTCCTATTTATCAAAATCAACCACGTTGTGGATTTCTTTCACACTCGAGTTCAAAATAACTCCATTAAGAACAAAAGGTCAAATCATTCAAAATATCTCAAATATTCAACATTAATGTGCTTATAACACACACTTTCTAAAAAAAATACAATTTTCAATGGGGATTCACGACCCAAATATCAAAATCATGATAAATATCATTCAAGATTCATGCTTTATATCTCCACACATATAAATTCATCTTTCAAAATCATAAACATCAAGATTTCATAATAATCATCATAAGATATGGGTTCATGCTTCAAATTCATAAAAATCAAATAAAAATTATGCCTTTGTAAAAAATTACTTTTGGGCACAAGAACGAAAGAGAGTTCTTATTGAAAAACCCCACATACCTTGAATGATGAACTTTAGATCGATACTCGTTTTTGAGATGTTAATTATGACTTTGAATGATGTTTCTTGGATTTCTTAAACTAGGAACTTGGAAACTTGAATAAATTTGCAGAATTAATGGTGAACTTTGGAGGTTCTTGAAGTTGGATGTAGGAGCTTAGGGTTTTTTTTGAGGGAATTTGATGAAATATAACATATAATGCTTCTAATAGGCTTTAATATAGGGTTTGGATGGATTTTAGGTGATGGGGAATGAACAAAATGCCCCTAAAAATAAAATAATTCTCGAATCTATCCTTTGGTGGAATGATTTGATAGTCTGAAGTAGATCAACCATAACGTTTTACTCCGATATCCAAATTGGATGAAACCAATTTCATTAGAAAGAGGAGTCTCATATCTTTCTGTTGATATATAGTATCTCACCAAGATCATTGTTGAGAGTTATTATTATTTGAAGTTGACCCAAAAATTAGTTTTTGATAGGCTGAAGTAGATCGACCATAACTTTTTGCTCCGATAGATAAATTGGATGAAACCAATTTCATTGGAAAGAGGACTCGCAGATATTTCCTTTGATATATAGTAGATCACCCATATCATTATGTACAAGGAGTTATAATCATTTAAAGTTGGATCAAAAATACGCCAGGCCTCGGTACTTTTTCCTGCACATTTTGCTGTTCACTACTATTCATGGTTCGATCGGAATATTCATAACTCGTTGCTCGGGTGTCCGTTTTGGATGATCCACATATCATTGAAAAGCTTATTCGATACTCTATGCAATGGTGGATTATAATCTACGATATTCTGCATGAAAAATTTATAATTCACTGTAAAAGATAGAACTCAACATGTTTACGCACAAAATTTTAACGAAAAATTTCTAGGGGTATTACAATTATTCTTATACAAAATTATGGATATTTTGTCACATTTTAAATAACATTTTTTGAAAATGAGATGTATCATGGACCTGAACAACACACACTATTGGCTTGCTTCATGAATAGCTATTATCTCTCCATGGTTCGATTAAGTGGTTACAATAAACTACTTTGTATATCTCCAAGATATGGCAGTACCGCTAAATATGAACACATAAGCTATTTGAGACCAAGGTTTATGTAGGTCAGATAAGTACCCAATATCAGCATAACCAATAAGATTGGGATTGCAATTTTTAGAATAAAATAAGATCATGTGTTTGATGCTATTTCGATATCTCAATAGAAGTAGAACTATATCTTGCTAAAAAATTAACCAAAAAAAGGCTATATCAGGTCTTGTTGTATTTGTAAGATACATTAGTGCATCAACTGCACTAAGATATGGTACTTTAGGACCAATCCAATTCGGTATGTTTCTCATTTCAGCAAATAATCTATTGCTTTTGAAAACTCTCCAAGAGTTCTAATAATTTTCAAGCTATAAGCTTATACAATATAAGGATTATAAATAAGTTTCCCAGAAACTTTTATATGCTTCAAATATTTTGAATCCTTAACGAAAAGTTTCATATGAATTTTGTCAAGTGACAATATTCAACATTTCAAGAGTGACATCTCCAAGTATCTGGATTGTAAATCAAATAAGTTTTATGCTTACCAAGATGCATCCTTCCACGTCACTTGATAAATGTTTCTACATTAGCTTGGTTAAATAAACGTAGAATTCAAATCCTCATAATCTTTCAAAATATTGCACCAATATTGTATCAAATATATTAATGATTTTTCATTTTGTATCGGTTCACAGTGTGACATAATATTTTCAGATCTCATCACTTTATTATTTTTGGGTACCTGAACCTCTCATAAGGTTTAATGAAGTGTTATGTCGAAGGATCTTCAAGAGCACATTGTATTCTTATAATGATTATTTACTCCTTATCCTTTTCAAGGATTATTTCATTTGGAACCGATTGGTCTACCACGCTTCACGCATGGATAGACTTTGTCCTCTAGGGATAGAAATGGGGAGCACTTTCAGCTTAACTATGAGATGCTTCCGATATTTGACTTGAATTATCTTTTGAATGATCATCTAATGATAATTCCTAACATATTTCTTAGCTTCGTATAATCTCCTCCTTATGTTAGGAAAACTAACCTACATCCTCCATTTTTTTTGAGGAATCTATCTTTATGCATCATGGTATATTCATTAATCGTATATCGCACATCAAAACTATTAGATTGACAATGTGTGATTTCTGACTCAAAACCAACTTTGAGGGAAAATTAATCATAATTTATTGGTTTGATGCATAAAAGTACTTTTGTATATAATATTTCAAACCAACACATGAAGCTTTTGTTCTCATTAGCAACGATTCAGCTATTTATCAAAGAAATTCAATGCCAAATCGACATTATCAAAATGAATTATTTGGTTACACAATCTAAATATGTCATGACCTGAGACTACCCCCTAGTCACGACAACAATGCTTCTGGTCATAAGTGACCATAAGCTAACCCATGAGCTGGTACCTTCTGCGAGCACTGAATAATATGAACATAATATCTTTACAAAATATAAACTAAAAAGGTAATATATATACATATATATATCTAAATACTGAAATACGATATACTAAATATCTGGAAAAACTAACAGGAGCTGAAAGTAACTAACTGACTGTCTAACTGTTCTGTCTGGATGTTCGAAAGCCTTTAAACTGATTGAGAAGTTGATGGGATAAACCCCCAACTAACTCTGACTGACTGAATAAAATAAAATATTGTAATAACTAAGTAAAGATAATATGTCCTCGATGGATAAAGTCTCACCACTATGACTGCAGGATTACGCTGAGCTGTCTAACTACGGTCAAGAACTGTGTGCCTGAACCTATGATATAAGACATCATAGCACAAAGAAGAGTATGTAGTCAGTGCTTTGAATGTACTGGTATATGAGATAAGGTTAGGTTGATATACATGGGGTACTGTGCATATGAAATAAGGACTAACTGAATAGCATGCGATAACTGAACATAAATGCATGAAAACTATAACATCTGAGAATGCAAAACCAAGTATAAATCAGTAAACTGAAATAAGTCTAAAATCTGAAAGATTGTAAACTGTATAACTGGACAACTAAAAGTCTGTATACTTGGTTAAGCAAACCTGACTTGAAACTATACTGAATAATCTACTAAGACTGTGGGAGGTATCATCTAATCGACATGCCCCAATCAGAGCTAATCAGAGTCCAACCTTAAACCCAATTGAAAAGGTGTCCGTATCATGCCACGGGTACTAACACTGGTCATGTGGATCCACTAATCTGGTGTCCCGAAGGACCAGGGTGTTAAGCCCAAACTAATGGGTGACCCATGAGAGGAAGTCAAGCCTTAACTGACGGGTGACCCCTTATATCCTACGCTGGATACATAGTTTTGGAATACAAGGACTGATACTAACAACTCTGTCTAACTAACAGGGAAGCCACCATCTCTGCATTCGCTCGGTACTAAATCTTACTCCCAACTGAACTGACACTAGTACTGGACTGAACTAAACTCAACTGAATGTCATCATATAACTGATAGTGCTCATCATGAATATGAACATCTGCGTATATTGATAAGAGTCATGGATTAACTGTCTGAGTACTTGAAAATTTGAATTTATGTAAATCACATAGGTATTAGGTATTCATAACCCACCAACACTGAATGGAATAAACAGTAATGCCATATAAAAGCTTTAAAAACCATCGTAAGGGATCATTGTTCAAAACCCAACACTTAGGCATTTTATCAAACAAATGAGATTCATGAACTTAAGCATGGGAATAGGTGAAGTATGAGAGAATAACATGATTACAAGACTAAAATCACAACTTAGGGATTTAACGTGAAGATTACAACATTCAAAACATATAATAGCTCATTCCACTTGAAAGCACTTATAAACATAACTTGTAATTGAAATAAAAAGAGATTCATGGAGAAATTTCAACCTAAACATGAAAATTCATAATTTAAAACCAAAAAGGAATTCTTGGACTCTATGGGTGAAATGAGCCCATAGATGAACATCACACATACCTCACAAGGTGAATTCGTGAAGATTGTTAAGGATTTTCTTAAACTTGAAGCTTGGAATCCTTGATTTCTTGTAAAAGAATTAGGGTTTGTTCTTAGGGAAAGAGCCATTTTTCTTGAGAGAATTTATGAGAAAAAGGGCAAATAATGCTCCTTGGGGTCCCTAAATTCATTTTAAGGACGAATTAGGTAAGGAAAAAAGACCCAAATACCCTTAAATGATGATGATAAAAAGTTGGATGACACCACCCCAATGCAGCACGACCCCTGCTTGGGTCAAGCAGCCAACGCGGCGCGACCCTCAGCTTTGGCCAAGCAGCCAATGCGTCGTGAGGCCATCACGACGACTTTATGTTTTGGACATCCAAACATGCCCCAAACCTCATCTAAAAGTCCTGAAACTCTCTCGAGATATACTTTTGACTTCTCTAAATATGAATCAATTTTAAAATCAACATTTCGAGGTCGAGAAGGTTAAATTAAAAATCCATGACGTTTAGGGGTCTTGAAAATGGATAATACCTCAATACTTAGTGAAATTTCAAAGCTATGGATCCCGTAAGCATGTAATAAGAGCTAAAAAGAGTTAAGAGTATTATGGGGTATTATAATATCTCCCCCTTTGGAACATTCGTCCTCGAATGAGACTGGTTTAGCTGAAAGAACTGAAGTGACTAAGATCATACACTGAATATGCATGTCTGGAAATATGCTTACATTGAGTCTAAAACATGATACATGAACTAAAATAAATGTATGTAATGACATGAGATGGATTACATAGCTGAAAATAAGAACAAAAAAGAGTCAATCTGAGGAAAATTGTTACCTTAAGCTGAATTGGAGTTCGCAGAGAAAAGCTATGGATACTTTGTTCGCATATCTGCTTTCACTTCCTAAGTGTCTCCCTCAAAAGATTGATTCCACCAAAGAACTTTTACCAAGGGAACTTCTTCGTTCCTTAGTCTACGAATTTGACGACCGAGGATCTTAACTGGGACTTCTTCATAAGAAAGGCTATCCTGAACATCCATACTTTCTAATGGAACACCCACAGCTGAATCACCAATACACTTCTTCAATAGGGAAACATGAAACACTGGATGTACTGATGCTAAATCTTCAGGCAACTCAAGCTCATAATCCACATTTCCAAAATGAGTTAAAATTCTAAACGGGCCAACATACTGAGGACTGTCTTTCCCTTTCTTGCCAAATCTTTTCATTCCTTTCATGGGCGAGATTTTCAAATAGAAGAAGTCACCAACTTCAAACTCAATATCTCTTCTTCTAACATTTGCGTAAGATTTTTGATGGCTTTGGGATATCTCCAGCCTCTCCGTAATCAATTAAACTTTTTTCATGGCCTCAAACACTGTATTTGGTCCTTCCAAAGTAGCTCACCTACTTCAAACCAACCAATAGGTGACCTATATATCCTCCCACAAAAAGCCTCAAATGGATCCATCTAAATATTGGAGTGATAGTTGTTGTTATAGGAAAACTCAATCAAAGGTAAGTGGTCATCCAAACTACCTCTAAAGTCAGTAACACATGCTCTCAATATGTCCTCTAAAGTATGAATGGTCCTCTCTGCCTCACCATCTGTCTGAGGATGAAAAGTTATACTGAGATGAACTTAGGTACCAAGGCCTTTCGGAAAAGCCTTCCAAAAGTGAGAGGTAAATTGAGTACCTCTATATGATATGATAGACAAAAAAATCCCATGCAACCTAACCAACTCCCTAAGATAGAGCCTGGCATAATCCTCAGTTGAGAAACAAGTATGGACTGGCAGGAAATGAGCTGATTTAGTCATTCTATCTACAATGACCTATATCGAATCATGTTGATGAAGCATACGAAGCAAACCTATCATAAAATCCATGCTCACCACTTCCCACTTCCAAGTAGGGATACTAAACTCCTGTAATTTGCCACTATGCCTCTGGTGTTCAACCTTAACCTGCTACCATTTGAACACTTAGCCACAAACTCTATAATATCCCTCTTCATACCACTCCACCAATAGCTTTCCCATAAGTTATGATATAACTTAGTGGATCCTTGATGTATAGAGTATTGTGCATCATGCGATTATGTAAGTATTCACTATCTCAAGTCATCAACACACGAAACACCTAATCTACCCTGACAACGAAGTACACCATCTCCCCCTTAGGATAAAACCTCCACCTTATGATCTCTAATCTCCTTCTTTAACTTCACCAAACTAGGATCTCTGTCTTGCTTTTCTTTCACTTCAAAAACCAACGAAGATTTCAAACAATTCTGAACCCATATACTACCTTCGGCTAAATCAACCAACCGAACACCTAATCTAGCAAGCTGATGAACCTCCCTAACTAACTTATTCTTATCCTCCTTAACATGAGCAACACTACCCATAGAGAGTCTACTAAGGGCATCTGCCACTACATTGACCTTGCTCGGATGATACAACACACTCATATCATAGTTTTTCAACAACTCAAGCCACCTTCTCTGATGAAGATTTAAAACTTTTTATGAGAACACATACTGCAAACTTTTTTGATCCATGGGCACATCAACATAAACTCCATAAAGATAATGTCTTTAAATTTTCAAAGCAAATATAACAACTGCCATTTCAAGAGCATGGATAGGATAATTCCTTTCATGGAGCTTAAGCTGTCTAGAGGCATAGGCTATGACCTTACCCCTCTACATCAACACACAACCAAGGCCAACTCTATAAGCATCACAGTAAATTACAAACCCATCTGAACTAATACGAGCCTTCAACTTTTAAAAGCTCTTATCGCAAGAATCTGACCACTGAAACTTAACTTTCTTCTGAGTTAGTCGAGACATGGGGGATGTAATAGAAGAAAACCATTCCATAAACCATCTGTAATAGCCAGTCAAACCCAAAAAGCTCCTAATATCTAATAGAGAGATGGGTTTGGTCCAGTTTATCACTACTTCAGTCTTTTGAGGGTCAACTCTAATGCCATCATTAAAAATAATATGGCTAGGGAAAGCTACCGATCTTAGCAAAAATTTGCACTTACTAAATTTGGCAAATAACTGATGAGCTCTAAGAGTCTGCAACACAATTCTCAGATAGTCTGCATGATCAGTTTCACTACAGGGAATAGATAAGAATATCATCAATGAAGACTATAAAGAACATGTCTAAGTACTACTTGAGAACTCTATTCATCAAGTCCATGAAAGCATAGGGGCATTTGTTAGTCCAAAAGACATAACTAGGAATTCGAAGTGACCATACTGAGTTCTGAAGGTTGTCTTTGGAATGTCACATTCTCTGACTCTAAGATGATGATAGCCAAATCTGAGGTACATCTTAGAGAAATAACTGGCACCCTGAAGTTGGTTGAACAAGACATTAATCCTGGGGAGTAGATATTTATTCCTGATTATGACTTTGTTTAACTGACAATAATCGATGCACATATTTATAGAACCGTCTTTCTTACGCACGAACAAGACTGGAGCGCCCCATGGGAAAATACTGGGCCTCATAAATCCCTTATATAAGAGATCATTCAACTATTCTTTCAACTCCTTAAGCTAAGATGGAGCCATTCTGTAAGGTAAAATAGAGATAGGTTGGATATCTAGAAAGAGATCTATTTCAAAGTCAATTTCCCTTTTGTCAGGAACTTTGGGAAGATCTTCAGGGAACACATCTGGAAATTCCCTTACTACTGGAACTAAATCAAGATTGGGAGTCTTAGAACTAAAGTCTTTAACTCAAACAAAATGGTACATGGACCCCTTAGATATAATATTTTTTGCTCTGAGATATGAAATAATCTGACACCTAAGAGCTAAAGTACTGCCCCTTTATTCAATAATTGGTTCATTATAAAACTAAAATTGAAACGACTCTATTTATGCAATCAACTAAGGCATAACATGATTGGAGCCAATCCATGCTGAGAATGACGTCAAAATTAGTCATCGCTAACTCCATGAGGTCAGCTGAGTTGACTTTCTTGGATGTTGTGATCAGGAAGTTCTTGTATACCTACTTGGATATAATAGAGACACCTACTAGAGTAGACACTAAGAAGGGTTCTGCTAATATTTCAGGACTGACGCCAAAGTTGATGGTTACATAAAAATTTACAAAAGAAAGGAAAGCTACAGGATCTAATAAAGCATAAACATGGAAATAAAAGATCCATAACTTACCCATAACCACATCAGGAGAACTCTCCTGATCCTGTCGGGACTAGAGTGGATGTAATCTGTTCTGGCATTGACCACTGGTGGCACTGGAAGTGGCACCTTGCTGAGTCGGATGACCTGCTGCTACTGTTGAAGAAGTAATCTAGCCTTGTTGGTGATCATTTCTGACCCTCTGTGCCACCACCATACACTCTCGGATCTTATAGTCTGGCTTGCCATATTTGAAATACGCATCACTATCAGTCATATACACCTTCTGATGATTCCTACCACACTTCCCATAGAGTAAATTAGTACGACCAGTATTCACACTACCTTTGGACTTAGAGCATGGTGTCCTATCCTGACTGTCATTCCTAAACTTTAGCACTGGTGCACTAGCTGAAGATGGATAAGGAGCTAAGAATTTCTAATGGAACTGAGAACGGTTACCACCATCTGACCTCGGCTGAGAAAAGTTAAAACTAACTGAGAACGGTTACCACCATCTGACCTCGGCTTAGAAAAGTTAAAACTACCTATTTTGGCCCTCTTATTCTCTATCTTTTTTTCCTTAAGCTTCTCTTCCTCCATCTGCTGAACATGAACCATAAGTCTAAATAAGTCCATCTCCTTAATCAATATTATGGTACTATACTCCTTGACTACACTATCAGATACACTAGAAGCAAACTTACTCATTTTAGACCTATTATCATCTACCACATTAGGAGCATACCTCGCTAACTGAGTAAACTTAAGCGAGTACTCCTTTACACTTATACTGCCCTATTTCAAGTTAATAAACTCCTGCACCGTAGCTTCTCTGTACTCCAATATAAAAAACCTATCTAGAAAATCCATGGAGAACTCTTCCCACTCTACAGGCCCTGCATTAACACCCCTATCCTCCTTCTATTGATTACACCACGTGTGAGATACATCCTACAACTGATATGCAACCAACTCTACACTCTCATTCTAGGTGACACCCATGATATCTATCACTTTCTGAACCATATCAAGGAAATCCTGTGGATCCTCCTTAAACTTCGATCCCAAAAATAAAGAAGGATTCATTTGGGTAAAATTCTGAATCCTAACAACAGTTGTATTTACAACTGAATTAGTTGGGGAAATAGCTTGCTGATTGTTTTGAGCAACCACTAAGTGAGCTAAGGTGGTGAAAGTAGCTCTGAATTCTGCATGAGAAACATGTTCATTCAGGGGATATTTCTAAATAGGTGGTGGTGCGAGTTGGTTCTTATTCCTTCTTCCGTTGGTTCTCTTGGGAGGAATTATCTGTAAACAGAATAAATGATGAGTTAGAAAAAGAGTTTAAGTAGAGCTCATGCTCTTTTGCATGACTTAAATACTAAAATAAGGGAAACTTTTCCTAAATCATTGTTTAGCCTCTTGTCCATAAGTATGGCACCCTTCATACCCATACACAAGACTCCACTCAATGCAACTTTTAGACTCTTTAGGACACTTTAAAAATATGGGTTATGATACCAAGTTTTGTCTCATCCCGAGGCTACCCCCTAGTCGCGACACCATAAGCTAACCCATGAGCTGGTACCTGCTGTGAGCACTAAATAAATATGAACATAACATTTGTATGAAATATAACTAAAAAGGTTATATATATATATATATATATCTGAATATTAAAATACGATATACTAAATACCTGGAACAACTAACAAGAACTAAAAGTAACTAACTGGCTGTCTAATTGTTCTGTCTGGATGTCTGAAAGCCTCTAAACTGACTGAGAAGTTGATGGGATAGACCCTCTACTAACTTTGACTAACTGAACAAAATAAAATACTGTAATAACTGAGTAAAAAGAATATATCCTTAATGGATGAGGACTCACCACTATTACTGTTGGATTAAGCTGAGCTGTCTAACTGTGGTTGAGAAACTGTGCGTTCGAACTTATGATATAAGACATCATAGTGCAAAAAAGAGTATGCGGTTAGTACATTTAATGTACTGGTATACGAGATAAAGTTAGACTGATATATATGGGGTACTATGCATATGAAAAAAGGACTAACAGAATAGCATGCGATAACTAAACATGAATGCATGAAAACTATAATATCTTGGAATGCAAGACCAAGCATAAATCTGTAAACCAAAATGAGTCTGAAATCTGAAAGACTATAAAATAAATAACTAGACAACTGAAAGTCTGTACACTTGGTTAAGTAAACTTGAACAGAAACTATACTGAATACTATACTGAGATTGTGGGAGGATTCATCTAACCAATATGCCCTAATCTGAGCTAATCGGGGTCCAATCTATAACCCAGTTAGAAGGGTGTTAGTACCGTGCCAAGGGTACTAACACTGGCTGTATAGATCCACTAATCTGGTGTCCCAAAGGACTAGGGTGTCAAGACTAAACTAACGGGTGACCCCTGATAGGAAGTCAAGCCTAAGATGATGGGTGACCCCTCATATCCTATGCTTGCCACGTTGTTCTGAAATACAGGGACTGCTACTAACGACTCTGCCTAACTAATAGGGAAGACACTATCCCTACATTCGTTTGGTGCTAAATCCTACTCCCAATTGAACTAACATTGGTAGTGGACTGAACTAAACCCAATTGAATGTCATTATATAACTGATAGTGCTTATCATGAATATGAATATCTGAGTATACTGATAAGGGTTATGGATTAATTGTCTGAGTACTTGAAAAGTTGAATTCATGTAAATCACATAGGTATCGAGTGTTCATAACCCATCAGTACTAAACGGAATCAACAGTAATGCCATGTAAAAGCTTTAAAACCATGGTAAGGGATCATTGTTCAAAACCCGACACTTAGGAATTTCATCAAACACACGAGATTCATAAACATAAACATGGGAAGGGGTAAAGCGTGTGAGAATAACATGATTACAAGACTAAAATCATAACTTAGGGATTTAACGTGAAGATTATAATATTCAAAACATATAGTGGCTCATTCCACTTGAAAGCACTTATAAACATAACTTGTAATTGAATTAACAAGAGATTCAGGGAGCCTATGGAAGAACATACATATACTTACTAGGTGAATTCGTGAAGATTCTTAAGGATTTTCTTGAACTTGAAGCTTAGAATCCTTTATTTCTTGCAAAAGAAGTTAGGGTTTGTTATTGGGCAAAGAGGGGCTTTTCTTGAGAGAATTTATGATAAAAGGGAAAAATGATGCTTCTTGGGGTCCTCAAATTCGTGTTATGGACGAATTGGATGAAGGAAAAAGACCCAAATACCCTTAAATGGCGAGGATAAAAATCTAGACAACACTACCCCAAAGCATCCCGATCCCTGGTTGGGTCAAGCAGGCAATGCAGCACAACCCCTTCTCGGGTCAAGCAACCAATGTGGCGCGACCTACAGCTTGGGTTAAGTAGCCAATTCATCGCGGGGCCATCGCGATGCCCTTCTATTTTGGACATTCAAACATGCCCAAACCTTGTCTAAAATTCTTAAAAATCTTCCGAGATATACTTTTGACCTCTCTAAATATAAATTAATTTAAAAATTAACATTTCAAGGTTGAGAAGGTCGAATTAAAAATCCGTGAAGTTTAGAGGTCTTGAAAATGGCTAAGCCTTCAATGCTTAGTGAAATTTCAAAGCTTTGGTACCCTTAAGTATGTACTAAGAGCTGAAACGAGCTAAGAGTATTATGGGGTATTACAAGAAATTATGCTTTTAACTCAATTTTATTGAGCAACAACTTTATAAATGTCAAAATGCAAGTTGACGATAAACGTACATATGATCATCTTACATTGATGCATCTTAATAGACCACATGACTGGTTAACGGGCTCATATTCACCTTTTATACTTTTTAGATTTTGAGGGATCAAATCTCAACATTAGTTGGTCCAACCAACTTATTATGAGAACAAGCAGCATTAAAAGTTCATGAAGAATTTTAAAGTTCTTCAATATATGTTTAATACTCACTATGCACATCTTTAGGATGTCGCAATAATTCATGTCAATTTATGAACTTTTATACGAGTAAACTTCAAGTTTACCATGACATGTACTTTTTTCTTTAGTAAATTTTAGATTTACTATTACATGAATAAATTTTAGATTTACTACTTTAAAAATAGATTTCAAAATAACTCTTCTTAATTATTCAACCTCTTTCGAAAATGAGTTGTGATACCATCACAATAGAGGAACTGTTTGCATTAATAAGCTTATCATTCCCTAGGAATGCAATATAATCGTGCCTTAAACCTATCAAATTATGATAACTTATATCCTCTTTCAAGATATTTCTAATTCATGAGCAAATTGAGGAATACACAATAGTTGTAGAGAAATTTTCTCTAACATATCTAATAGTCATAATAAGCGTGTGAAAATACTATCACTTTTGATGAATGTTATCATATTTTCCCTCCACTCTTATATTCATACATTCAATCACTTGTCTTCTTTCAGACATATTATGCACTGCTGCCACATTCCTTTTAAGAATGGAGCAAGTTGTCGACTTTTAGATTCATCATATATTGCTACCATATTTCATTGGAATAGAGCATATCAGTAGGACATGTTTCATGACTTTTTACCAAACATCCATTATTTTGACTTAACCGTCATAATATCATCAGTATGGTATATTGAGATTCAGACTCAATATCTTATTCATATAAAAATGTCTTAGGCTATAACTCGATGAGACTTGTACCCAACATCTTATCATCATGGTGCATTGGAACATTTAACCCTATGTCTTATCCTCTTAATAATATTTAGACTTAAATTCATCATCATATCTTTTAATAATATTTTTTTTAGAACAAATACAAAGCATAAGTTCCAAACCAATTATTTTTCCTCAATACAACAATAACTACGTCATTAGCAGCAAAAGACAAATAACATAAGGAATTACTAACCTTGAAATCACCTTTAGATTTGTAATCTCACCTTATTTGGTAGATTCTCGTGTTGATAAGGTGTTATGAAAACTAAAGTAAGAACAACAAGAATAGAGAGAAAAGAGAGAATGATTATTATTTCACTTGAGAGGTTTCTTGATGGATTAATTACAATGGAGGAAAACCCCTTTATTTATAGGGAAAAACTAACCTTGGAGTTTCTAATTTTTCCATAAATAGACATTCACTATATATGGTAAAGTAGTCATTCACTATATAAGGTAAAGTAGACATTTACTATATATGGTAATATATTTATAACATTTGCTAACTATTTCACTTAAATCTAAATTATGGATTATTCATATCAATGTAGAATTCTTTTAATTAGGTTCCAATATTCATCTTCTTAACTTTAATTCAAATAGTTGCAATTAAAAGTAGTAGTTGATATAAAATGAGTAAAAAAATATGATTTACTATGCTATTGTTTTCTTACATTTTTTTCTAGACTGTCATTCATTTAACTTTTGTGAATCTATAGTTTCTTGTGAATTATTTTTAATAAGATTAAATTTTTTTTAAAATTAAAAAAAGGATTTTTTATTTTTAAAGAGGTTTAAATATTCATCTCTTAACTTTAACTCAAATAGTTTCGATTAAAAGTAGCAGTTGATATAAAAAAAGAGTAAAAATATGTGATTTTCTGTGGATGATTTGAATAGTATAGTTATTTTTTATTTTTTGATTTTTTTATTTAAAATTCTAATATTGAAATTTAAAAGAAAGTTGGTCAGTTTTCGATTTTGTAGGATTTGCCTTTTTTTAATTAGTAATTGTTTGACTAATTTTTTTCATTATTTTTTAAAAATATTAATTAGTTTAGAATATTTAAAAATACTAAATTGATAAGATTTTTTAAAATATATTATTAATGTGCATGTTAAGAAAAATAATTATTTTTTACTTTTTAATATGTAATTTATATAGGGGTAGTTAATCTGCAAATTAGTTATATATATATATATATATATATATATATATTAATAATTATATTTAATTACTAATTGTAAGTAGGTTTTTTGTAGTGTTGACACTTGTCACTTTTGCCTCTCCTATTATATATAGATAGATTAGTCAATCCTCCCTTGCTTGTACTTGATGCTCTCGTATATGTTGTTCTATTCTTTTCTTTTCTTTTCTTATATGTGATACACATGTATACTTGTATTCCTTTTTGGTGTTTTGCAGTGTTATATATGGATATTATAGAATTGTTAGTGCAAATAGTGTAGGCTATCATTGTGGGACATTTTCTGGTTGCGGGTAATATACCCTTAGTATGTATTTTTGTATGTCTTATTATCTACTTTGCTCAGTCAGCCTATGATACCTAGTAAGTACAAGTGGATCATACTCACTCATTTTTTGCCCTTTCGGTATAGGTCCTAGTTTGAGTGATCCATATAATGATTGATTCAGGCGCCTTCAGAGTTATTCAAGGTAGCAGTTGGATTTTTCTGCATTTGGAGACCACTTCTATCCTTCTGTATTATACTATGTCCTTACTATTATTTGAAGATAGAGTTGTTCCTGTTGGATTTTTTGTGTATTTGACTCATGAATTGTATTAGTGATTTTTATACTATGACACTAGATTTGGGAATTTTGGCATGTTATATTTGAGTTTATACTTTCCACTGTTGTTATATTGATATTGTTTAGCTTTGTTCTTGTAGCCTAGCCTTGGGTTTTGATTGTTATTTCCCCTATTATATCACTTTGTGTGATAGGTTTACTTATCTAGGTTCACTACGACAAGTGCCATCATGACCCTAGGATTTTGGGTCATGAAAAAATTAGTATCAAAGTAGTCAGATTCATTGGTCACAACAGTGTAAGAACGGAATATCAAATAAAGTCTCACGATTATATACGTAGACGTCCGTATTTATCTTCGAGAGGATATAGGATGTCGTTAGGAAATTTTTCTTATTTTGTTCCTTATCGCGTGAATTTATTTTTTACCTTGTGTTCTAAGTCATATTTCTCTTTATTTATACAAATGGTGATGACTATGTCTCGTGAGGTTAGAGAACAAAGCCTTCATCCAGGGATAGAGCGTAGTCTAGAGGGAAATTTATGAGTCGTGGACGGAGTCGAGGTAGTGGATAGTCACATAGATCTACCCCATCTAGGAGTAGTGATAAGGGACTTTTCTTTGAGCCTCGTGTTGAGAATGTTAGAGGTATGGGTTACACTTCGGTTCTATTGAGTTCATCTAGCTTAATCTTTGTAATGCCCTAAGACTACCCCCTGGACGTCACACGGTGCTTAGGACCACAAATGATCTCAAGCTAACCCATGAACAGGCATATTGTTAAGCAACTGATTTAAATTTGTATAAAATAACTGAGTTTACTATATGGAAATATAATCATGATGATACCTAGAAAAAATATAGAATACTGATACAATTTTACATTCAGATAAAACTGAAAAGAGAAACTAAAATTACATAATTGACTCTGACTGGCATCTGTGAAGCCTCTACTATACTAACTATAGATAGCTGGGACGCGATTCCAACTACGACTAATCAATACATATAAGGAGGACTCATGATCTGCTCGTTTGAATCTGCAACTATTTGATTATGATATGCATACTACAACTGGTACTTATATTATTAAATAACGTAGCACATAGACGTATATGTGAATCAGTACTTTTGGAATGTACTGAGCATATGGGGGTGAATGCATAAGTAAAACAATAATTCACTATTCATACAAACTATCAAAATGACATATGTAACGATCCGAGACTACCCCCTAGTCGTCACACGACGCTTGTGTCCTCGAAGGACCACAAGCTAACCTATGAATGATATCTGCTGTGAGCACTGAATAATAATACTATAATTAATGCAAAATGGGCTGAAATTCCATAAGGTTCAAAACATCTAAAATACTGATAAAATATAACATTTGTAACACTGAATACTGTTTGAAAATCTAGTCTAAGAAGCCTCTAACTGAATCTATCTGAAAGTGGAGTTGATGGGACAATCCCCTAACTAACTCCATCTACTAAAATACTGCTAAGCAAAAGTACTAAAACAAAAGCATATCCTCGATAGATAAGGACAATCCAAACCTATGATATGAAACATCATAGCGCAGAAAAGTATGCGTCAGTACGTGCAAATGTACTGATATGCTAGATGAGGTAAGGCTGAATGCAAGGGTTCATATGCATAAAAAATAATTGACTAAATGATATAGAGTAACTGAATATAAGAGTATGCGTATGCTATATCTGAGCTTTTCTGAAGCTAAGTA
The DNA here is from genome assembly GCF_002878395.1 of Capsicum annuum. Classification (NCBI taxonomy): domain Eukaryota; kingdom Viridiplantae; phylum Streptophyta; class Magnoliopsida; order Solanales; family Solanaceae; genus Capsicum; species Capsicum annuum. The sequence continues at coordinate 109,105,641 of NC_061122.1, read as the reverse complement.
CTGAGTTTTGAATACTGTATAACTGATATCTGAAATTACTGATACTGATTGACTATGTCTGACAGTCCTAATTTTGTAGAGCCGAACTGAGTTCTAAACTAAAGACTGAAACTAAAATTATAGGAGGTAATCATCTAATCGACATGCCCCTCTCTGAGTTGATTGGGTTCCAACCTATAACCTCAATTGGAAGGAGGCTAAGACCATACCACGGGTACTAACTCTGGCTTTGAGTTAACCCTAACTAACAGAAAGACATTTTGTCAACCCTCACTAGCAGGAAAATGCATGAGAGATATGTTAACCCTTATATAGCAGGAAGTCATCTTAACATATGCTGGCTACGTAGTTCTGTAACTTAGGGATTGCTACTAAGGGTCAAACCCTACACTAATAGGAATGCCCCCATCCCTGGGTTCGCTCGATGCTGAATCCTACTCCCAACTGGAAGACACTGAACTGATTATACTGAACTAGACTATATTGATACAGAGTTACTGAGTTTTCATATGTTTTGTAGCTGACTGAGTTCTACTGAGTTCTGTAATGGACTAAGAGTACTACTGATTGTGAAATGACTAATACTATCCTGTCACTGACACTGGCTCTAGGTAAACAGCTAAATTGTCGGGTATTAAATACCCCCAGGACTCAATAGCATGAAATGTAAATCAACCATCATCTTGAATAACATAACAATGTTTACTTGGTCATAATTAATTCATAGAAACATTTCATCAAACATTTGTAATGCATTAACTTGTACATGGATGGGATCACATAATAACATGTCATGATTTCATCACTTTATTCACATGGACATTCTATCAAACACTTGGGGAGCACAACCTCAGGCACATAATCATGGATAACATATAAACATGGCAACTACAATGCCCAAATTACAATTCTATGGGTTTAACATGCAATTCATATAATTCCCCATAAAAATACTAATCTAATTTCATGAATCACATAATAATCATGGATTTAAATCCAATTAATATTATAGACACATTAATCACTTTGTAAATTCAAGGGTTTACCAAGATAATCACATATTCACCACACATGTTATTCAATTTCATGAAACTTGAATTTAAGTTATGGATTGGAACCCAACTAATATCATGAACATGAATTCAATCTACATCAAACATGGAAATCATAAATCTTAGATCTTATAGGTTTAAAAAGGGATTCTTGGACTCTATGGATGAAAGGAACCCATAGACGAACAACTAACATACCTGAGAAGAAGAGTTCTTGAAGGTTCTTGGGGAGATTCTTGAGGATTGACCTTGATTCTTGAACTAGGGTTTTTGCCCCTTGAGAGAGAATAATTTAATTTGGGGAAAAACTGAATGACTAATGGTGTAACTAGGTTTAATAGGATTGAATTTTGTGTTAAAGGATGACTAGGGCCGTGGAAAAAGACTCAAATACCCCTAGAATGATTTAATAAATCAAAATTTAAAACTGGAAATTAATTGAAAAATCCTAATCTGGGCCCTTAACATGACGCGGCGCTATCGCGCCATGTCACTGGAAAGTGGACAACTGGGAAACTAGTCTGTGGCGCGATGCGGGGAAATCGCGGCCCTTCATTGATTGGGACCTGGAAATTCACCGCGATGCGGTGGTATCACACTTCGACACTTGAAATAGATAATTGTCAAGTTGACCTATGGCGCGATGCGCTAGGATCACGGACCCTCACTAGAATTCACTAAATGGGAGATTGGCTGGCTCCGTTATGCACTAAAGGTTAAAATGACAGTGTTTAATGACTGAAATTTAAATTGCCATAACTTGTTACTCGGTTATCATATTTGGACAAATTCTTATACCATTGGAAAGCTTATTGAATTTCCTATGCAATAGCAGGCTCTAAACAGAAAAATAATGAGTGTTTCAAAAATCTCATATACGAATACTTATGTATTGAGACTTATATTATGCTAGGGAAATATGGGGTATTACAATATCTCCCCCTTGGGATCATTCATCCTCGTATGAAAATAGTTAAGCTGAGGAAAACTGCTGGATCGAGCTTACACACTGAATATGTATATCTGATGCATGAATTACATGACTGAACTGATTAATAAATGTGTGACTAAATATGTAATGATAACTGATACTAAGATGATAGCTGTAACTTAACATGGAACTGAGTAGATGTAAAGAAGACTATTACCTTAAACTGAGAACACTGATTAGCCTAAGATTATTTTTGAACATGTATGAATAGGAACATGAGAACATGAATGAGTCTAAAATATGATACACGACATGAATTTTGTGAACTGAACTGAGCCCTTGAGTACAAAGCTTACAGCTGATATTGGAACTGGAGGGTCAACTGTGAGAACCCATTACTCCAACTAGATTCACTACGTGAAGAGAAAATAGAAAGTTTAGATCATGATAGCTTGGGGTTATAGTGCATCTCCTCTTTGGGATGCTATATCCCTCGAGAATGCTGACTCGATTGAGGTACAAAGGAAAAGCATGAGATGATACATGGGGCACTCACAAACTAATCGTGACTGAATATCTGGGATCTAAAACTAAGGTATGATACATAAAATGTGATGAACTCCCAACTTGGCAAAATATTTCTGTAACATTAAGCGAGGCCTATGAAATATTATCTCAAAATAGAGTGACTAAGCTTTATGCATTATAACTACAAATTTTCAAACTTAGATATATTCCTCGAATACTCTCTCAATAATACACTACACCTTAGTACGTCACTTCACTTGCAACTACTGAAAATATTAATATGGGTGTTGAGCACGAATTCTTAGAAATACTAACTTATCTGATTAACTTGAATGGCTGATAGCTGAATACTGGGCATGTAAGACTGAACTGTACTTAGTCTAAATAACTGGTCTGAAGCTGTGGATTATTATGAATATAAGGAAGAGACAAACTGAGTAACATGAGATAACTGAGCATGAATTTGTAAGAACAGTATTATTTGAGAATGCAAGGCCAAGAATATAACATGATTCTGAAATAGTTTATAAGCAAAGGTACTGATCTGATTACTGGGCTAAGACTGTGAATGAGACTATAATTGAGATGATAACTGAGACTGTACTGGAACTGAATACTGAGTGAATTGAAACTCCTTATACTAGGAACTGTAAGCATGCATGGTTTTCGATAATATGCACGAATATGATCTATGATCATAGAGTTGACATGTAAGGCATGAGTACTGACATTACTACTAAAATTTGAAACCCTAACTTGGTTACTTGTTCTACCATCTCCCTTTATCTTAAAGCCATTATTCTAAATATGCGGATCACTTAATAAAATCCAAACTAAACTATCACCACTTTACATATAACAATACTTGTAAACACTAAACTCATTCTGAGGGACTACTCCTGATAATGTAAGGTCCACTGCTAGTACTTTCTTTTGATACATGATTTTTAGCTTTCTATTTCCCCAACAATCATTATATAGCAACCTCAACTTGACTAACTTAGAATCCTCAACTTTTCTTTCTACTAGTTAATCTAGAGATTCAAACTTAAATCAATTGAAACTTAGGTACTACCCCTTTCTTCAAGGACTGGTTTATCAAGAAACTAAAACTGAATGACTCTATTACTAAACTCAACTAAAGGAATTTTCTGAAACACTAAAACCAAATAATTTGTGTACACTTGTATGGATGGAATAGATTTACCTATTGAGGTAAGCACAAGTAAAGGTTTTGTAACCAGAAGGAAGAAAAGGATTAGACTGAGAGTTTAACTTGAGCTTATGCTCACTCGCATAACCTGAATACCAAAAGATGGGAAACTATTCCTAAAACATCTCATAACTTACTGTCCATAAGTGTGGCGTACTATATACCCATGCATAAGACTTTATGCGATGTGACTTTTCAGACTCTGTAGGGCACTATTGAACCTTAGGATCTGATACCAAGTTTGTAATAACCCAAGACTACCCTTTAGTCATCACACGATACTTGTGACCTTGAAGGACCACAAGCTGACCCGTGAATGATATTTGTTGTGAGCACTAAATAAAAATACTGTAATTAATACAGAAAATGGGCTGAAATGCCATAAGGTTCAAAACATTTAAAATATTGATAAAATATAACAACTATAACACTGAATACTGTCTAGAAATCTAGTCTAAAAAGCCTCTAACTGAATTCGTCTGAAAGTGGAGTTGATGGGACAATCCCCCAACTAACTCTATCTACTAAAATACTGCTAAGCTGAAGTACTAAACTAAAAACATATACTCAATAAATGAGAACTCACTGCTAAAACTAATACAGCTGGTTGAACCTGGCTAAGCGCAGTCAGGAACCTGAGCATCCGAACCTATGATATGAAACATCATAGCATAGAAAAGTATGTGTCAGTACATGGGAATGTACTAGTACACAAGATGAGGTAAGACTGAATTCAAGGATTCATATGCATGAATAATAGCTGACTAAATGATATAGAGTAACTGAATATAAGAGTATGCGTATACTACAACTGAGCTTTTCTGAAGCTAGGTACTGAGTTCTAAATACTGTGTAACTGATATCTGAAATTACTGATAACTGAATTACTGATATTGGTTGACTGTATTTGACAGTCCTAATTCTGTAGAGTTAAACTGAGTTCTAAATTAAAGACTGAAACTAAAACTATATGAGGTAATCATCTAACCGACATACCCCTCTCTGAGTTGATTGGGGTCCAACCTGTAAAACCAGTTGAAAGGGTGCTAATACCATTCCACGGGTACTAATACTGGTTATGATTTAACCCTAACTAGCAGAAAGACATTTTTTCAACCCTCAATAATAAGAAAACTCGTGAGAGATGTGTCAACCCTTATCTAGAAGGAAGTTATCTCAACCTACGTTGCCTACGTAGTTTTGTAACTCTGGAATTGCTACTAAGGGTCAAACCCTACACTAACAGGAATGCCCCCATCCCTGGGTTCTCTCGGTGTTGAATCCTACTCCTAACTGGAAGACACTGAACTGATTATACTGAACTGGGATGGACTGATATAGAGTTTACTGAGTTTTCCTATGTTTTATAACTAACTTAGTTCTACTGAGTTCTGTAATGGACTGAGAATACTACTAAATATGACATGACTGATACTATCCCCACTGAAACTGGCTCTAGGTAAACAGCTAAATTATTGGGTATTAAATACTCCCAGGACTTGATAGCATAAAAGGTAAAGCAATGCATCATCTTGAATAACATAACAATGTTCACTTAGTCATAATTCATTCATAGAGACATTTCATCAAATACTTGTAATGCATTAACTTGTACATGAATGGGAACCATAATAACATGTCATGCTTTCATCACTTTATTCACATGGACATTCTATCAAATACTAGGGAAGCACAACTTCAGGCATATAATCATGGAAACATATAAACATGGCAACTACATTACCTAAATTAGAATTCTGTGGGTTTAACATGCAATTCATATAATTCCCCAAAAAAATACTAATCTAATTTCATGAATCACATAATAAGCATGGATTAAAATCATATTAACATTATAGACACATTAATCACTTTGTAAATTCAAGGGTTTACCAAGATAATCACATATTCACCACACATGCTATTCAATTTCATGAAACTTGCATTTAAATCATGAACATAGATTGGACTCCAACTAATATCATGAACATGAATTCAATCTACATCAAATATGTAAATAATAAATTTGAGGTCTTGTAGGTTTAAAAAGGAATTCTTGGACTCTATGGGTGAAAGGAACCCATAGATGAACATCTAACATACCTAAGAAGAAGAGTTCTTGAAGGTTCTTGGAGTGTTTCTTGAGGATTGGGCTTGATTCTTGAACTAGGGTTTTTGCCTCTTGAGAGAGAATAATTTAATTTATGGAAAACTGAATGAATAATGGTGCAACTAGGTTTATTAGGGTTGAATTTCATGTTAAAGGTTGACTAGGGTCATGGAAAAAGACACAAATACTACTAGAATGATTTAAAAACTAAGAATTTAAAATTAGAAATTAATTGTAAAATCCCAATCTGGGACCTTGGCACGACGCAGCGCTATCGCTCCGTGTTACTGAAAAGTGGACAACTAGAAAAATGGTCTACGGTGCAACACAGGGAAATTGCGGCCCTTCACTTATTGGGAACTGGAAATTCACCGCGACACGGTGGTATCGCACTTTGACACTAAAAATGGACAATTGTCATGTTGACCTATGGTGCGACGTGCCAGAATCGCAGAACCTCACTGGAATTTGCTAAATGGGAGATTGGCCGGATCTGCGATACACTAAAGGTTAAAATGATGGTATTTAACGATCGAAACTTCTTACTCGATTATTGGATTTGGGCAAATTTTTATACCATTGGAAAGCTAATTGAATTTCCTACGCAATAGCAGACTCTAAACTAAAAAATAATCAGTGTTTCAAAAATCTAATATATGAATACTCATATATTGGGACTTAGATTATTCTAGGGAAATATGGGGCATGACAACATGTTAAGTGTAAGTGACTCTCCTTGGTTTGAGCAATCAAAACTGTAAAATTATAAATCAGGAGAAATAAAGCATAAAGGTAATTCTATGAGCCACCACACTTAGTTCAAAAAAAAACTTGTAGTCTTACTCTCTGTTCAAATCATATTGGATAGGTGTAAAAAGGACTCACCTTTATCATATGAAAACTAAAATCTAAAATCTGATAACTAAAGTCTTAGATAAGACATTATCGGAGTCAATTTGTGAGCCTTTCCTTTTAGTTTCTAAAAACTATTCTGTTATTATTTTTCTATTAGGGACGTTCTTCGAACCGACATAAACCATGTGAGCTATCATGGAGTCCAATATCTCTTACCCTCATTGGTAGAGTTGTTCTACCCTTGCTATCGGAATAGAACCAAGCTAGAGTGATCACTATACTAAACCCACTAAGGGTATTAAAACCTACGGTGGCGCATAGTTTTGGGTCATGAGACCTTGGAATCATACCCAACTCGGTGCTGTATACTACTCCCTTTAATTTGTATGCTCATTCTATAGGAAATCTTCCTTAAAACTAACATAAGGGTTTATAATGAAAATCAGTTATGCATCTGTCTATTTTAAACTGTAATCAAAACTAATTGTGTGGATTCTATATCTTAGGTGAGGATCAATAGATCAAAATCTTACTTAAAATTTGAATACATGTTTTTCAAAGAATGCTTAAACATTATCTTTCTTGAAATATCAAGACTGAAACTTAGGGCTTCAAAACCCCTTTCTTGTAACTTATGTCAAATCATTGCAATTTATGTTCAATAATGAAAATCTTAAAATACTTTATCAATTCTAGTCAAGATAATGAAATTCAATGCTTAATACACAAAATAAAGTCACACGCATAAGTATGTGAAAATAGTCATGCAATTCAACACTTAAATCACTTGTAACTTCATAAGGATCAAACAATGATATTTAGGTATAAACCCTAAATTGTAAATCATGTAATTTCATGTAAACTCAATTTTAAAAGGAGTTTTGGGCATAAGGACGAAAGGAGTATCCTTGTTGATAACGCCATATACCTTGATTGAAAGAATCTTAGAGAGAACTTTGAATTTAGAACTTAACTTCTTGATTCTTAAGAGATGACACTTGGATTTTTGTTCTTGGGAATGAAGGAGAGTTTTGGATTTGTTTACTAATTTCTTAGGGTTAAGAGAGAGGAGTTTGAGTTTAATATCTCATAAAAAGGTTTTGAAGTTATCAGGAATGTTTTAGGGGTGTGAAATGACTTCAACACCATTGATCTAGGTCAAAACGGAGTGTTTTTGGAACTTGGAAATGACTTAGGCAGCGTCCAGTCAATCGCCCAAGCCAAGGTGGGGGACGCCTTGTCAATCATTGATAAGGAAAACAAAGATAGAAACCGAAACTATAACTAAAGAAAGGAGATGAATATGATGACAATGACACAAAATGAAACATGACACAGATTCAACACAAACACAAGAGAAATTGCATAGAAAATAAAGATAGATAGTGAGACCAAAATTATTACAAGATTAAGAACCAAGTGTATTTCAACACTAACCCCTAATGAATGTAATAATCAAAAATACACTCTTACGGTGACCGTCAAGGGAATCAACTTACCTCAAGATCCACCATTTCCAAGCAAAGGTGAATATTGCCTTTTCCAAGCCCTATACTAAGGATGACTTTTCCAAGCCCTAACTAAGACTACACTAAGGTAGTCTACTCTCAACAGAGGGGATTTTCAAGTATTTCATACATTCATCATTCAAAACTAATGAGAAAAAACCGAAAAGAGACTATATATAGTACATTACAAAAGAAGGCAAAATAACTCCAATGTCCTTAATAAGGTGGGGTGGACATGAAGTGTCATTTAGATAAGTCTAAATGAACAAAGTTCCTCAAGGCTAAGTGACCAAAATGCCCTTAATAAAGGGAACCAAAATCGTTAACCACCAAGTGTGGCCCAAACCTGAGAGTCCTCAAGTCATCAAGGCTTCAAGCAATCTTCCACACTTTGGTTTATTTAATGGCATGCTCAAGATGACCCCTCCAAGTATGCTCCCATACCCTCCATGCGATCAAAGCTTGATTCTTCACGTAGTGACTATGAATGATGTCATCAAAATCTAAGATGGACATTTTGACATGTATCATCCTCTCCTTATTGAAAAGGATTCGACCTCGAATCCGTACCTTGCATAACTAGAGAAAGGGCAAACAAGCACAACATCCTCATGGAATGATGGTTAGGGTTATCACAATAATAAACATCATCACACCAAGGCGGCACATACTTGAATTATAACCAAGGATCCTTTGAATGAAATATTAAAAACTCAATGAAAGATGTACAAAGGATTTGGTTATAGGATTCACCAAGATTGACACTTTTCTTGTCATGTAAACCAAGAAACAAGTTGGGTTCACCAACATCACCATTTATATATTTGGCACTGGGGTCAAACGGGAAGAGTGGCCATAGACATGGGTATAGATAACATTTCCTTTTCTCATGGTCTCTACCCAAACTAAATGGAATACTTTTTATAATAACATACATATCATCCAAAGAAATTAGAGAGTAGAGAAAGGTATCACTCAATTCGACTTCTACTGAGGTGCCCTTATGTGTGCACTCACTACTAATTTCCCAATCATCACCATGAGTATTCTCAACAGTAAAGTCATACAAAGTAGACCGAGAAGTAGTTTCTAAAACCACACATCCCTTACCCTTAAGAGTACTCTCATCTTCTAAGAAGAGATTTCCATTTTTAGGAGGAATGTTGTCACACTATACTGGGTTAGCATATCGGCTATAGCTTCCAAGGCAAGCTATACCATCATTTTCACCACTAGGTCTTTTAGAAATGTTTATATCATCTTCAAACAAGACATTATACCTAAAGAGAGCATGATCAATTTCATGGGTAGATTCAAAACAAACACATTCATCACTCTCTAAAAGATCAATATCAAGTTTCAAAGAGATTTCAAGTACAAGATTATCCCAAGAATAGCTCTCAGGTTCACTCCCATTTTATTGACCAATATTTTCAAATACTGTACTCACTTGAGTTCTATTAAGCACATCACATATAACCTCAAGTGGTGGGCAAGTTTTACACACAAGTTGATTAACATCAATTACACAAGATGATGTACTTTTATTCAATATATTTACTTCAACACTAGGTGGACATAAATTGATCTTACAAGAAAAGTCAATTTTATCATCAATAGGATCAACTAGTGTATCCACACTCACAACATGTACATCATCAACAAGAGGCAAATAATCATTAGACTTATAAGTAAGTAAGCTACAACTCATGCTTAATAGGCTACTAGCCACACAATTGTCACTCACACGCACCAAACTGTAAGAGTTAGCTATTTTACCTTGTAGCTCGCATAAGCTATAGTCTTCATCTTGACGTGTGTCCAGGCAGACCACTTACTCCCTTGGACCTACCATACAATCCATTCTTTCATTCACCATAGCCATGTCTCAGTAAATAGTATCAAGGTAGGCCAAAATGACATTGGTGACATTGTTGTCCATGGTTTGAGAGGTGAAAGCCTCGAGTTCCATTGCAATTGTACCTAAAACAAACCAAGAAACAAACCTACAAAATGAATAAACAAGATTAGTAGTAAAAGCTCCTCACCAACACTCGTAGACACTCATTTTTGTAATCTTCACAATTGGAGTGACGAATATTAAAAGTTGCTTATACTCTGGTAGTCAATAAGATGTCAATTCTACTTAGCGGCCAGAATGGATTCTTGTTTGATCGACTCAAGACACAAAAACAAAATTTACTTACGAACTTTAAACAAAGAAATTACTACGAGTTAAAAATGAAAAACACACAAATAATGAAGACACAAAAGAAATGGATTCAAAGGACTAATTGACAACCTAGTAGGAGTGTACTAGTTTGTTAATTAGTTCTAGAACCAAGTAATGAAACCAAGAATCAACGATTAGAAACTAGAAAATTTCAAATTTGAGCTTATTAGTGATGTGTACAGTAGCAATGGTGATGTGGTAACATGCAATTGGTCTTAGTCCCACACAAATTTTAGTCACAAATTTGAAATTTCAATATTCACACAACTTGGAATAGATGACAATTGGTTTTGGAGGAAAGTAAAAGTCCTGTAGTCTTTTTCAACTTTTCAAACTCAAAAAGGTGAGATTTGACTTTACTAGTCCCACAAGACAAGATCCCTTGATTTAAGGAAAAGTGGTTGTCAAATCTAGAAAGTGATGTGTGCAAGTCTTCTCACAAAAGACTTTACAACTTTTGTCTTTCAACTTTTTGGATCTATTTTACACTTTTTGTTGTCTGAAGTTGTAATAATAAATGAAAAACAAGATGAACACCACAACAACCTTCAAGAAATCAATAAAACTACTTCAAGAACACAACACAACACCACCAATTGTCAACAACAAGGTACAACATACAGACATCTTCAAGTCACCACAACAATGGTCAATTTTATAAGCTCAACTTTAGATCTAGACACTTTTAGTGTTGGTGAGAAATAAACCAACACTAGAAACACACTAAACAAGTAAAATACTGCTAGATCTAGTACAACTCTCAAGCAAGACAACTTTACAAGAACAACAATTTTCCTTGGCCAGGAACAAGATCTTTAAGAACACTTTTTTTTGAATTTTCTAACAAGCAAGCCTAAGATTTTATCTTGCAGGAACAAGATCAAGCCACGCTCTGATACTAAATGATATGAAAAACAAATCTAGAAACCAAAACTATAACTAAAGAAAGGAGATGAAGATGATAACAATGAAATAAGATAAAATAAGACACGAATTCAACACAAACACAAGAGAAATTGCATAGAAAATAAAGATAGATAGTGAGATCAAGATTATTACAAGATTAAGAACCAAGTATATTTCAACACTAACACCTAATGTTTATAATAATCAAAACCACACTCTTATGGTGACCGCCAAGGGAATCAACTCACCTTAAGATCCATTGTTTCCAAGCAAAGGTCAATATTGGCTTTTCCATGTTCTATACTAAGGATGGCTTTTCCAAGCCCTAACTAAGACTACACGAAGGTGGTCTACTCTTGAGAGAGAGGATTTTCAAGTGTTTCATACATTCATCATTCAAAACTAATGAGAAAAGACCGAAAAGAAACTATATACAGTATATTACAAAAGAAAGACAAAATAACTCCAATGCCCTTAATGAGGTGTGATGGCCATGGAGTATCATTTAGATAAGTCTAAATGACCAAAATACCCTCAAGGCTAAGTGATCAAAATTTCCTTAATAAAGGGAACCAAAACCATGAACCACTAAGTGTGGCCCAAACCCGAGACTCCTCAAGTCATCAAGGCTCTAAGCAATCTTCCACACTCGGATTTGTTTAATGGAATGCTCAAGATGACCCCTCCAAGTATGGTCCCGTGTCCTCTATGAGACCAAAGCTTGATTATTCATGTAGTGACTTTGAATGATGTCATCGAAAGCTAAGATAGCCATTTGACTTGTATCAATCGCCTAAGTTTGGTTGGGCGGCGCTTAACCAACACACATCCTTACCGTCTCTCATAAAAATATGCATAACATTTTGTTTGGGTATCAGATTAAAGAGAAATGGATATCATTGGAAAGTTAATTTGATTATCTACAATTTGGTGGGTCTTAAGTTGCCAAATTACACATCTACATAAAGTTATACTCATTCAAATATGACCCTTATGAAATCGAACACCAAAAATTGGCTGAATCAAAGGCTCTTAGCTCACTTTGCTCTAAGTGACACTTATGAACATCTTTACCACCTCATAATCTTTCTTCACACTAGGTTAATGATCATGAAACATGTATTCAAGTATGAATCACGAGACTAGATTTTACACTCTTAGTAATGAAGGTTTGATTTCTAGCATAGAAGTATACGGGGTATCACAATATCTCCCCCTTGGAATCATTCATCCTCGAATGATGCGTAGGAAATTATTGAAACATTAAAAGTATGGAATAATGTAGACATGGCATTTCTTCTAATGAAGGATATTATAGTTGAGCTGAAATTTTAACATTTCTATCATGAAGTTGAATTCTGAGCTCACTTCACTTTACTTAATATAAGGAAATGATTCATGCTAAGAATTTAGAATTCTCTTGAAGTGTTCATGAAACAATCATACATATAGAACTGTGAGCTGCCAACTTACGCAAGCACGAATCATGAGACCACGAGACTAAGATCATTCAATGTGTATTACACTATCTGAGCTGGAATACTTGGAAAAATAAGATCATTAACTGAACACTCATAAGCTAAATCATGACTAAATATTTGATTCTGAAAATGATGCCTGATGCATGGACTAAGCTGAATTCATAATTTGCATGAATGGAAACATTTTTACATCATAGAATGGTCTTACTAATGAAACTTTAGGTAGTAAGACTAAATGGAAAGTTAGAAATCTATAGGAACTTATCTACTTGATTGCTAAACTGGATTGCAGGCTATATGGACTGGATCATACTGACTGCTCATACTCAAATGAAGTATTTCTTCAACACTCTTCTAAGAAATTCTAATAACATTAGGGAGCAAGGAATTTTTTTGGCATTATTTGAACAAGATATCTAAATAAGGAATCGAGTTATTGATACAACTCTATAGCATAGAACATAGACCTATAAATCATAAGCTAGGATAGAATTACTAGGCCTTAAGCAATGGAACTACTTACTTTCAAACATAGCAACACTTCTCAAATACTCTCTCAACTATACTACTCCCCTTAAATACCATACTCAATTGATTCAACTTATAATTCTCACATGGGTATTGATAAATCCATCTACTAAAGTCTAAACTGAACTAAATTCTCTCACCATGATCAAGCCTAACTCAAAATCATAAGATATAATATTCTACACCATAATACTTATCTATACCATATGATTCAACCTTCTATGTCTCTTGTAGAGCTCACACCCTAAGCATAACATGCCTTACCACTTTAATGACTAACTCTAAACTCTAACTATGAATTCACTAGCACATATTGCATTCCTCTACTTACATCCCAACATGACATGAAAGCCTATCATTATAACCACATATGAACTTTAATTCAAACACCCATAAGGTGTACTTCTCATATTCTCTAAACCTTTATCAACAATAACTTTCTTGCACCATGCTTAAGAAGACATGCCCAGAATTCTCAACTAACTATGACATACACAAAAGATTTACCTCAATATTTCTTCATCCTATAGCCTTAGATAGAAAATCATAAATAATATTTCTTAATAATGGTCATCATCCTCCCTTACTGCTCTTCTACACATACTGGCATCACTACTAGGATCTGAGAGCCTGACTTGGTTACTTGTTCTATTATCTCCCCCTTATCTTTAAGCCATCACTCTAAGTTTGCAGGACCACATAATAAACCCTAACTAAACTACAACCACTTTACTCTAGAGCCTGAAATATAACAATACACATAACTAGTAAACTCAACCTAAAAGACTACAATTGAAAGTGTAATAACCCATTACTAGTACTTTCTTATGAGATTCAATTCATAACTTTCTATAGCCCCCAATGGTCATCATATAATAACTTAAATACTAACTAACTTAGAATCTTCAAGAGTATCACCGTACCATGAGTTCACACCATTTAGTGCTTTAACTCTACTTTTTATTAGCTTAATCTTTAAAGATTCAAACTTAGATTCTAACACTTAACATAGATATTCCCAGCCTTTTAACAAACTATACTAACTTCATTCCTGAACACCTCCTTGATATATACTATTCTTAACTTTACTTTAGCTTCAGTAATCATCACATACTTACACCCTTTTCGACAACATACTGGTCCCAATAAACACATAATCCACTTTTTTCCTCTTTATAGCCTACTAATATCACACCTTTAAACTTAAGCCACGAGAATTAAAATCATACTTAAAAGACTCAACACCATCTATCCATAACTCTTTAACTAGGTATTAAGAACACTATGTACTATATAACTAACCTTCTTCCACTTAACAAACTCAAGGGTACCATGTACAACACTTAATAAACTTAGAAAATAATGCTACCCCATATCACCTTGGGAACACCTCTATGTCATACCTACAACATCATGCTAAATTTAAAATCAATAAACTTAAATTCATACATGCACTGTTCAAGCCTACTAGATCACCTCTATATAGCTAGCATCACCAACTAAGTAATCATTATTTCCAACTTGATAGTCATTCACTATTCCAACTTAGTGTCTAGTGCTAGGCATGATTAATAACCCAACCTCACATACTATTATCACTTGGAAGCTATAAATAAAACATCAAGAAACACTAGTCCACTAGAACTTCATAACAACAATAATCAGTCATAATCATATAATATATATCTTATTAAAAAACCATTAGCACATCCTCCTTCTACACATTACGACTATTTATCCATCTATACACCTGAATTACTTTCATAGCTCTATAATTTTCAATAAAACTCCTTTTTGCAACCTCAAGGGAAGCCTAAATTAACAATACTCAACCACCCAATACTTTTATTTGTAACCTATACTTTTATAACAAAATAAATACCATCAACAACTCCTTTTCTACTTATAGCAAGAAAACTTCACCTTAAATAATACCTCCTTCTCTACCTTCTACTAAACTAACAAACCAGGACATATCACCTCAACACAAACTCGATAACATACATAAGTTCATCTATATACTTTTTATCAATTATCATTCCTACTTTTTTGACACAACCCACACTTCCAACTATAATAAGGTTCTACTACTTATAAATCATAACACTCTCAATTACAACATCCCTCAAATGCAAACTCTATTTGATAATCTAGGTTCATACTATCCCCTCTCATGAGCATTATCTATATTGAAGGGTTAATAAGGAATATGAATACATATGTTACTCTATTTTATCTGGAAAAATCATAAGGATGAGGACATAGCTTTTGACTTGGGGAACTTATAACACACTAGCGAGCTCTTCTCAAGCCCTTTATAAGACTTCTAAAGTTACTGATAGTAAATTTAAGAGCATCATCTTGGGAGGAATTAGAATTTGCTAATCATGTTATCACAACAATATAACATAGTTGGAGAATTATAAAGTAACACATGAATCAATAGAAGTTTGTAAGACAAGAACTTTACAGCATGATCTAAAGTGTGAAAAAAAAGACACTTCTTAGATTCCCTATAGCCTCTCAAAGAAAAGAATGGACGTCACTGTACCATTTTGCAAACTCTACTAGACATGACTTCATAACAATCCTAGGATACCTAAACTCAATGCTCTGATACTATGTTTATAATGCCCCAAGACTACCCTTTAGACGTCACACAGTGCTTAGGACCATAAGTGATCCCAAGCTAACCCATGAACTAGCATAATGTTAAGTAACTAATTTAAATTTGTATAAAATAACGGAGTTTACTGTGTAGAAATATAATCATGATGAAATCAGCAAAAAAATAAACAATACTGGTATAATTTTACATTCTGATAAAACTAAAGGGCAGAACTAAAATTACATAATTGACTCTGACTGACATTTGTGAAGCCTCTACTATACTGACTATAGATAGCTGGGATGCAAATCCAACTATCACTAATCAATACATATGAGTAAGAAAGTAAAGTACATGAATAACATCTAACTAAAGTACCCAAAGTAGGAGGACTCATCATCTGCTGATTAGAATCTATAACTATTTGATTATGATGTGTATGCTACTACTAGTACCTACATTATTAAACAATGTAGCACATAGATGTTTATGCGAATCAGTACTTTTGGAATGTAATAAGCATATGGAGATGAATGCATAAGTAAAACAATAATACACTATTCATACAAACTGTCAAAACGTTATGCTAAGTGTAAGTGACTCACCTTGGCTTGAGTAATCAAAATTGTAAAATCATAAATCATGAGAAGTAAAGCATAAAGGTAATTCTGTGAGCCGCCACACTTAGTTTAAAAAGAACTGTAGTCTTATTCTATTTTCAAATCATATTGGCTAAGTGTAAAAAGGACTCACCTTTATCATATGAAAACTAAAAGCTGAAATCTAATAACTGAAGTCTTAGGTAAGACAATATTAGAGTAAATTTGTGAGCCTTTACACTTAGTTTCTAAAAACTATTCTGTTATTATTTTTCAATTAGGGAGGTTCATCTAACCAACAAAAATCATGTGAGCTATCATGTAGTCCAACGTCTCTTACCCACATTGGTAGAGTTGTTCTACCCTTGCCATAGGAATACACCTAGCTAGAGTGATCACTATACTTAACCTACTAGGGGTATTAAAACCTACGGTGGTGCATAGTTCTAGGGTATAAGACCTTGAAATCATACCCAACTCGATGCTAAATACTACTCCCTTTGTTCTGTATGCTCATTCTATAAGAAATACACCTTAAAACTAGCATAAAGGTTTATAATGAACACTAGTTATGTGTCTATTTGTTTGAAACTATAATCAAAACTAGCTATGTGGATTCTATATCTTTGTTGAGGATCAAAAGATCAAAATCATACTCAAAATCTGAATACATATTTTTCAAAGAATGCTTAAACATTATCTTTCTTGAAATATAAAGACTAAAACTTAGGGCTTGAAAACCCCTTTCTTGTAACTTATGTCAAATCATCAAAATTCATGTTTAATTAAAAAAATCTTTAAATACTTTAACAATTCTAGTCAAGATAATAAATTCAATGCTCAATATGCAAAATTAAGTCACACGCATAAGTATGTGAAAATGGTTATGCAATTTAACACTTAAATCACTTGTAACTTTATAAGGATCAAACAATGATATTTAGGTAGAAACCCTAAATTGTAAATCATGTAATTTCATGTAAACACAACTTTAAAACTAGTTTTGCACACAAGGACAAAAGGAGTATCCTTGTTCATAACCCTACATACCTTGATTAAAAGAATCCTTGGAAACAACTTTGAATTTGGAACTTAACTTCTTGATTCTTGAGAGATGACACTTGGATTTTTATTCTTCGGAATGAAGGAGGTCTTTTGACTTGTTTACTATTTATTAGGGTTAAGAGAGAGGAGTTTATTTGTTTAATATCTCATAAAAATATTTTGAAGTGATTAGGGATGGTTGAGGGGTGTGAAATGACTTCAACACCCTTGATCTAGGTCAAAATAGAGTGTTTTTGGCACTTGGAAAAAACTTAGGCGGAACCCAATCAATTGCCCAAGCCAAGGTAGGTGATGCCTTGTTAATTGCCTAAGTTTGGTTGGGCGGAGCTTAACCAATCTCAAACCCTTACTGCCTCTTACGAAAATGGGCATAACTTTTCCTTCGAGTATAGAATTAAAGTGAAATGGATAAAGTTGGAAAGCTAATTTAATTATGTATAATTTTGTGGGTTTTAATCTTCCAAATTACATATATATAGAAAGTTATACTGATTCAAAGATGACCTTTGTGAAATCAAACACCTAAAATTTGCCGAATCAAAGGCTCTTAGCTCACTTTGATCTAAGTGACACTTATGAACATCTTTAATACTTTATAATATTTCTTAACACTAGTTTAATGATCATGAAACATGGATTCAAGTATGAATCACTGTACTAGAGTTTACACTCGTAGGAAGAAAGGTCTAATTATTAGCTTAGAAGCGTGTGGGGTATTATTGTCTTAGAGGGATTACTGGTTCATTTATTGATCCATTTAGAGGGTGATCCTTTAATTTCACTTGGTATTCCCCCATCTCCGAGTATTGTACCTCTAGCTATGCCAGAGTTTGTTGATATGGTCCTTCAGTCATGAGTTTGGATCATTTAATTGTACCTACTTTTACCTTTGGTACTCCACAGACTCTGAGTGTTATTTATTTAGTGCTAATATCTGAGTATGGTATTCTGAGGTCAGGAGTTTAGCCTTTATTTATATAACCTTCCCAGGTGGGGTCTTATCCAGCTAGGCTTGCTATGTTTCATGCTCTTTGATGAGCCACGATATAAATGGTAGTGTTTGGGGCATCATTTCAAAGTTTAAGAGGTTAAGCAAGGATTTATGGATCTATTCCTCGAGTATCTCAGGGAGGCGCCAAGAGGTTATGCCATCAGGGCAAGTTTAGGGTTTGTTATATATGTGATGAGACTAGCTATATGGCCAAGAGTTATCCCTGACGTGTTCAGAGCTACTCCTATTTTAGCTGTGAGAGGTAGGGGTTCTACTATAGGTGCAAGGGGATGTGATAGTGGAGCCTTTGGTGGTGGTCACAGGGCTATTCAGCTAGTTGGTAGTTGTGGACAGTGTTATACTATACCTGCCAGACTAGAGGTAGAGGCTTATGATGTTGTGATCACAGGTATCGTCCCCATTTATTTCAGATCTGCATCTATGTTATTTGATCTCTGATCGAATTTCTCTTATATGTTTGCATATTTTGCTTTAGATTTTGATTCTGTTAGTGAACCTCTTGCCATGCCTATTCATATATCCACCTTGGTAGGAGATTCTTTAGTGGTGGATCGGGTGTATCGATCTTATATTGTGAACCTTTTTAGGCATGAGACTTTGGTAGGTTTGCTTGTGTTAGATATGGTTGATTTTAACATCATCTTGTGTATGGATTGGTTGGCTTTTTACTATACAGTTCTAGAATTTAATGCTAAGACCATAACTTTAACTTTGTCAGGTGTGCCAAGGATAGCTTAGAGGAGTATGCTTCATTTAGGTCCTAAGAGGGTTATATCTTATGTTCACACTCATCGACTGGTTGAGAAGGGATATTTGTGTTACTTGGCCTATATTCATGATACTAGTGTTGTTTTACCTCCTTGTTTGGATTCTATTCATGTTGTTTATGAGTTCATGGATTTGTTCCCTATAGATTTGCCTGGAATGCCTCTGAATCGTGATATTTATTTTCTACTGATGTTGAGCTGGGCACCAAGCCTATCTCTATTCCTCCTTATAAGATGGCACCAACTAAGTTAAATGAATTAAAGGATCAGTTGTGGGAGTCATTGAATAAAGGATTTATATGACCTAGTATATCACCTTAGGAGGTGCCTGTCTTGTTGTGAAGAAAAAAGATGGATCTGTGTTGATATGTATCAATTATTTGTAATTTGAACAAGCTGACAGTTAAGAATAAGTACCATCTTCTTCTTATTGATAATTTGTTTGATCAACTTCAGGGTGCCATAGTGTTTCTGAAGATTGATTTGAGGTTCAAATATCAACAGTTAAGGATTAGAGCTTTGGATATTCCAAAGACAGTTTTTCAAACCCGATATGGTCATTATGAGTTCTTGGTCATTTTCTTTGGGATGACTAATGCCCCAACCACATTAATAGAGTTGATGAATCAAGTGTTTCAACCATCTCTCGACTATTTTTATTATATTTATAGATAATATCTTATGTTATTCAATGAGTAAGGTAGATCAAAAGGAGCATTTACGGATTGTGCTTCAGAGATTGAGGGATAAGAAGTTGTATGCTAAGTTCTCCAAGTGTGAGTTTTGGTTGGAGTCTATTTCTTTCTTGGGTCCTGTGGTGACTAATGAGGGTATTATGGTTGATCCATTCAAGATTGTAGCAGCTCGTGATTAGGCTAGGTCTACTTCACCCACCGAGATTAAGAGTTTTATTATCTTGGCAAGTTATTATTGGTATTTTCTTAAGGGTTTTTTATCTATCATAGCTCCATTGACCAAGTTGACTCAGAAAAATATTTTCTTTCAGTGGTCTGATGCTAGTGAGGCGAGCTTCTAAAAGCTCAAGGATTTGTTGACTTCAGATCCTATCTTGATATTGTCCAACAAGGGCGTGGGTTTCACCATCTTTTATGATTCTTCAGGTATTAGGTTGGTTTCATATTGATGCAGGAGGGTAAGGTGATTTCATATGTTTCTCGTTAGTTGAAGCCCCATGAGGTGAATTACCCTACCCATGATTTGGGGTTATGTGCAGTTGCTTTTACTTTGAAGTTATGGAGTCACTACTTATGTGAAGTCCATTGTGAGATTTTCTTGGATCATTATAGCCTTTCTTACTTCTTAACCCAGCGAGATTTTATTATGAGGAAGCATCATTGGCTTGAGTTCCTTAAGGATTATGACTTGACTATTCTCTATCATCGGGGTAAGACTAATGGGGTTGCAAATTCCTTGAGCCAAAAGCCGACTAGCATGGGTAGCTTGGCATATCTTTTGACCTTGGAGAGGCCTTTGTCCTTAGAGGTTAGTATTTAGATAACCAGATAGTTAGGCTTGATATTTTGGCACTTGAGCATGTATTGGCATATATGGAGGCTAGGTTTTCTTTGATGGAGTAGATTCGAGTTCATCAATTTGATGATGTTGGATTGAGGTTTATTTAGGATAAGGTATTGAGTGGTGAGGCTAAGGATTCCTCACTTGATTCGGATGGGGGTTTGAGGATTGGAGGTTAAGTTTGTGTGGAAAGAGTGGGTGACTAGATTAGATTGATTATGGAGGAGGCCATTTGTTCCAGGCATTCCATCCATCTGGGAGTGACTAAAATATATCGTGACTTAAGACAACATTATTTATAAGGTGGTATGAGAAAAGATGTAGTGGAATTTGTAGATCGTTACCTATATTGCCAATAGGTAAAAAATGAGCATTTGAGACCTGGTGGATTTTCTTAGAGTTTACCCATTCCCAAGTGGTAATGGGAATGGATCACTATAAACTTCGTGACCAAATTGCCCCACAATTCTCATAGTTCTATTAGTGTTTGGGTTTTCATAGATCGTTTGACCAAATCTACTCATTTTATTTTGGTTTAGGTTTTTCTCAGTGTTGAGAGGTTAGCCCGTATCTACATTCGTGAGATTGTGCATCTTCATGATATGCTAGTGTCTGTCACTTTAGATCAAGGTTCTGTGTTCATTTCTCACTTTTTGAAGACTTTTCAAGATGAATCGAGAACTTGAGTTAATCTTAGCATAACATTTCACCCCCAGACTGATGGTCAGTTAGGGTGGACTATTCAAGTTTTGAAGGATATGCTCTACCTTATGTGATGGATTTTGGTGGTCAGTAGGAGCAATATTTAGCCTTTTCGGAGTTTGCATATAATAATAGCTACCATTCCAGTATTGATATGGCTTTTTTTGAGGATTTATATAGTAGGCGTTTTCGCTCTCCAGATGGTTGTTTTGAGGTTTTTAAGGTTATAGCTCGAGGTACGAACTTATTTCGTGAGTCATTAAATAGAGTTTGGATTATTCAGGATAGACTTCGAGTGGCTCAGAGCAGGCAGAAGTGTTATGTCGATCATAGACTTTGTACCTTGAGTTTTAGTGTAGAAGATCGAGTTTTTCCATCGAGTTTCACCTATGAAGTGTGTGATGAGGTTTAGGAAGATGGACAAGCTTAGACCTAGGTATATTGACCATTTAAGATTCTTTGGACTGTTGGTGAAGTGGTTTATGATTTAACTTTACCCCCAAATTTATCAGTTATTTATCGAGTTTTTCATATTTTCGTGCTTCGTCGTTATATTTCGGATGAGTTTCATGTCATTCATTGGGAGTCGATCCAGTTAGATGAGAGATTGTCTTTTGTTGTGGAGCTGGTCTCCATATTAGCTAGGGATGTTAGACAGTTATGCTTTAGAGTTATTCCAGTGGTTAAGGTCCATTAGAGACATTGACCTATAGATGAGGCTACTTTGGAGGTCGAGTCTGACATGTATAGTTCTTATCCCTTGCTCCTTGTTGACTCATGCTTTTCTCTTACCTTTAGTTTGAGGAAGAACTAGATTTTTAGTGGTGGATGATGTAATGACCCAATTTTTGATAAACTATGTGAAATTTGTGTTTCTATGTGATTTGATCATTCTACCCCTCCCCATGGCTTTCGATTAATATCTTTGATCTATATGATAATGGCTGAATGGACTGTGCCAGCAGAATTGGAATGTCGATTTTAGGGTGGTAACATGGTTGGTGTGATTTTATGACTTTTAGATCTCACTTCGATCATCGATTTTGAAAATTATAATTTTAGGTTTTGAGGGTCAACTTTGTGAAAACAATTCCTTTTCAAAAATCTGATATTGCTATTGAGTCCGAAGCATCGAATTTGATAGGGTAGCATAGCTTGTTTGCATTCATGAGATTTCGGATGAATCCCGAAGGGACCGCAGAGACTTGGAATGCACCAAGTCCCTAGCTGGTGCACCACCTAGCTGGTTCCCCGCAATTGCGATGCTCCTGTTGAATCGCGATTGTGGCCTACAAACATATGTCGCAATCATGATGCTTAGTTCGCGATCGATACCTCTATCAGCCAGGTACCGCAATCACGATGCCTGGGTATATAAATATACCTGGGTTTTGCCATTTTTTACCATTTTTGAGACTTCGAGCTTAGAGTTTTGTGATTTTGATCAACTTTCTCTACTTATAAGCTTGGGTAAGCTCCAAAACACCTATTTCAAATACTTTCTTCGATCTTTATCATCTAATTTTTGTTTTAAACTTGAATTAAGTATGTAATTTGAGTATTTTGGCCCGTAAGGCCTAAAAATTGTACTTCACCAATTTAAACCTCGATTTCAAGCCTTTTGAACTTGAGTGAGTTTCTAATCCTATTATTATCCATTTCCGCCAATTTCATCTTCTAAACAACTTTAATTCTTGATTTTAAAATGAATTTTGGGGATTTCTACCAGATAAATCTTAAGAGTGATTTTCCTTCAATTTGAACCTTATTTTGAAGTCGTTTTTGCTTTGGTTTTCAGATATAGATTCCTAAAAATATAGGAAACATGTTTTTGAAACAAAGTTACAATTTTGCCCTTTTTTCAAAAACCCATTTCGGTGGTCCATTTTGACCCTGACTTGAAACTAGGCAATATGGGTACCATTGGCTTTCTTTTGATGCGTAGATTCTATATTTCCAAATTTTAGTTGATTTTGAAACCATTCATGAGGATTAAAGCTTTGGAGATTGAAGGCATTAGTTTTAGTTTTTGACATTTGGGGTAGGTTATGGCTTAACTTCTTTTAGACTGGGTTGAGTAGTTAATTTTGATATAAACACAGGTTAAGGGTGTAAGAACTAATCATGAAAATGACTATCCTATTGAGTTGTGCCCATGTGGGGGACTATATGTGATGTATTTAGGGGTTTCGGGACATTATGTGCTATGTGTGACTATGTGGGGTCCTATGTGATGTTGATAGCCTATATATATGAAAATAATGGTATCTTGTGGGATGAAAAGCCTATTGTGGTATCAATTGTGTCTGTTGATGCATTCATACTATTGGCATATGAATCATATTGGTTTTCATGGATGGTTTGATATATTAAGCGACTATCTAGGTTAACATGTTGGTATATTGATGGGTTATTGGATATTCTTATGGTTAGTTAGTTGTGAACATTACAACATCATCCTCATGGCATCACATGCATCATTTCACTTATTTTTTGTATGCTTTATATACTTGTTATTGTATGTTTTACTTGATTCATGTCTTATGTCATGTATGTGCTCTGGAAATACTGGAAACACTGAAATTATTGAAAATATTGGGAAATTCTTAAAACATCGGGAACATCAATTTTTTATAGACATTCTCAGAGGTATGTGTCAAAGATGAGTCATGGATATTGAATTGTATATGGGCTGACAAACCCCCTAAAGGTCCTACATCTTGAAGTTTTAGCTCTATAGGATATTCAGAAACTTTCCAACGATCTCGAAGGTTGTGCGATGGTCTTGAAGGTTGTCTAACATCCTCACGCATTACATCATCATCATCATTATCATCATTTTTATTGTATTACTTTATTATGCTTGTTTTGTGATTGTATGGTTTGTTTGACATGTTAACTATCCATTGTTCTATCTTGTCTTACTTGTACTTGATGCTCTTATGTTGAAACCTTAGGGGTTTCACCATACTGTAAGGGTCCTGGTCCATCAAAGTCAGTTAGACGCAATAAATGAGTTAAGCACTAAGAAAGGTAAAACTTTGCTGAAAAAAAAAGAGAGGAACACATTGATTTAACGTGAAAACCCCCTTTCTCAAAGAAGAAAAAATCATGGCTTGACCTCATAAGCTCTCAAAAGTTCACTTTAATCAACCTCTTGATTATATACTTGAGCTTGAACCTAACTCTAGGATCCTCCTGCTTGTAATAACTCTACTACAAGCTCAACTTGATAACTCTTCCAAGACTCCCACAAAATTGATCAACTCTAACTAGTATCAAGCTTAGGCAACTCTATCTAAGCACTCTCAAAGCAAAAATAAAAGAGCATTACTATTATATAATGAGTAATCCAGTTACAGACTCAAGATGGACTCAAGAACACTTGATATTTTAGCACACACAAGAAATGAGATCTTGAGCAATGTTGAATATTAAGTTTTTGCCTTTTTCACTCTCCAACTTTTGATTTGCAAAAACTACTTGATAGAGAAACATCTGTTTACTTTTATAGTTGAGTGATAATTAGGGTTGAAATGCAATTGGACCAGGTGTCCTAAATAGTACATATTTCACCTGTGTAGTTTGTTACACTAGAGGACAAAATTGTGCAGACGCGTGCTAGCTGAACTGTAGCCTTGAAGATCCAGAGACCAGGTCCTTTGTTGTCAGCTCCTCATCATCAATGCAAGACATTGCAATTTTCCCTATTTTTTATGATGAAAACCCAACCACGTAGCTTTTGAGCATCTGTATTCATTCATTACATTTAATTAGAGTGATTACCACTATTGAAGATTAATGTTCCCCCTATCATTCAATCATCATGCTTCTATCATTATGCAACTTATGGACCTGGTGCCTTGTTGTCAATTGACATAAAAAATTCAACTCATTGCTGCATTTCAATGTTTCCCCTATCAATATGCACCATCATTTCTTCCCCCTGTCAATGTGCCATCATGCCTTATCAATCACTACATATATGCACTTGGTACCTAGTCCCCAACATCATCAGTACATACATCACTAACATATTAACATGT
The DNA here is from genome assembly GCF_002878395.1 of Capsicum annuum. Classification (NCBI taxonomy): domain Eukaryota; kingdom Viridiplantae; phylum Streptophyta; class Magnoliopsida; order Solanales; family Solanaceae; genus Capsicum; species Capsicum annuum. The sequence continues at coordinate 109,079,961 of NC_061122.1, read as the reverse complement.
AAGTAAACCTAGTCCTTAACACATGAAGTCAGTATTCCCCCTTTTTTCATCATTGAAAAGTAAAAACAGTAAAGCAGAGTAAACATAAGCACAGGTTATTTAACTTATGGCCACTAGGAAACACTATCATGAAGAACAACTTTTAAATAAAGTAGATAGACGTAACACACAAACAAAGATTCATTCATTCATAAAACAGAGGTCAGTACCATTACAATCATACTAAAATAACACATAAAAATTAATTGTCTTCGAATACCGACAAGATAACCAAGTTATGAAACTGACATAAGGTGGATGAGAGGATAGGGATACATATCTCAATTAGAGGGGGGCTTAGGGGAAAGGGACTTAATCAGCATCTTCATTCTTGCATTTTCAGCATCAAGGGCATCCACCAATTGTTTGGTAAGGACCTTTACTTCAGCATTCAGGCCTTGAACTTCACCAGTCAGTTCTACCACTTTGGTCTGGAGCTTTGCATTTTCTGCTGCAAGTTCCATAGTGGCTCCAGGTCCCTCAGAAGATAACCTCTGCTTCGGCATCTTTAGGTGAACTATGTTTGTGTCTTTAGCAGGAAACTTGATACTCAATTCCTCCATTTATCTGCCCTTGTTTTTTTGAGCATCCAACAACCCTAACACTTGAGACATTATTCCAGCCTTGCCTTCTATGCATTTATTTTCCACCAGAGCTGTTAGACTAAAAAACTTCTTGACTATCCTAGGTTTTCCCATAGGTCCAATAACACCAAAATACTCAAACACTTTGTTCAAGAAATAACCATATGATATCCCATGTCTTTCTTTTTTTTCTTGAACCACCTTGTGCATATGCTATATCATTAGAGAAGGCAGACTTATTAATTTAAATTTATTTAACCATTCAATCAAAAACAAGTCAACAATAGATTCTATGGTTCTTTTCTCAGATCTTGGCACTAGGACCTTATTGATGAACTTGAATACCAGCTAAAACTCCCTTATTAGAAATTTCTTTTTCACTGCAGCTATAGATGTCCCTCTAACCCTTAAGGCATTAATCATAACATCTATTAAAGGTTGATTCTTTGCAACAGTCCTCACACCTATGATAGGTACATCTAAGGTCTTTCCAAGTGATTCTTCATCCAATTTGATAGGCTTTCCTTGCAGTTGGGCTGTTAGCCTTAGCCCGTCTTCTAAGAAATCTATGGAGTAATAGAATTCTCTAACTTCATGTTCAAAAAATATGGGTGTTAATTCCTCAAATAGGTGCAGGTAAAGCTGGTTTATGACATACTCAACAAGCTCAATCATCTCAGGCTTCTCATATATTTTGGGATTAAAAACTCTTCTTGAAAAAATCTCTGGTGGTCAGACTTCCAATTCTTCTTTCTCTAGATATGTTTTTCTTTTCTTCTTCTTTTTCATTCTTTTGGTCTCACTACTTGCCTCTTCCTTTTCATTAGTTTTTCTCTTCTTGGGATCAGGTCCCTCAGAGACTTTCTTTCTTTTGACAGTACTATGTTTTTTTTCTTACAGCAGGGCTTACAAACTTTAGACTGGAGGACCTGGTCCTTCCAACAATGTGAAATTCCTGTCTTCACTTCTCAATTGCAGCAACAATATCTTAATCAATGTCCTCACCCTCACAAATTTTACAAATTTAATATTTTTCTACTTTTCCACTACGAAAGCTTTCTTAAGCCTTTTTCTCGTAGTGGTTGAAGACTTGCTAGCCTTGATAGCATCTTCCAACACTTTATTTTCTAATCCTCTTGGGGAATAGGATCTTACAATCTTCATACAAGTATCCACTACCTTTTCTTTACCTTTGTTTCCTATTTGTCGCTTCACAGACCATCTTAGAGGTATTTCATCCTCATCCTCCTTATTTGGAGGTAACACCATTCCTCCACCGTTATTTACTTTATCCTTTTCACTTACTGCCTGATCTTTTCCACTAACTGAGCTTTCATTGCAATTACATGCAAGCATAATGAGATTTTCAACTACCTAATTCTTATTGCAGGAAAGATCAACCCTCTTTATCAAAATTTCTTCACCAAATAACTAAGAAAAAATAGGATTTGAATCTGAGGGAGTGGGAGAATCAAGTACTTGTTGTGTTTCAGAGGGTTCAGCTTTTTTGGATTTTTCAAATGAACCCAGGAATTGAGAATTTTAGTTTGTTTTGAATTTTTTGGAGAAGGGGGAGTTTTAGGTTGAGAAATTTCTTGTTCTATTGGTGAGCCAAACCCTTGATTTAAATTCTCTATCATGATTGGCTGAGCATAAATTTCTAAGGTTAAGGAGGGTTAAATAGAGACTAACTCATTTGTAGGCTCTAGACTTTCTAATGAAGATTCAGTTAGAGGAATTGACTAAGGTTGTTATTGGGTTTTTACGTGATATTTTTCATGGTTTCGATTGCTAAAGCATCAAAAATTTTTATTTGAGTATGTTCAGTTTGATTTTCTATAGTTTTATCTACTTCAAACTATTTAACTGGGTTTAAAAAAGTAGGAACATCAACTATTTGGTTTTGTGAGTGAGAGAGAGTGAATTGGACCAGTTTGTTTTTTAGAAAGAAATCAATTAAGAGAGATGATTTAAGACGAAGAATGGGAAATAGCCTGATTTAGTAATTTAAAGAGGTAATCATTATCATTAAAATATATCCTTTTAAAATGACATGTCTGATCTTAAAAAGTGTGACTCTTTATTTTGAAAAAGAATTGACGGATTTTATTTAAAGAAGGGAAAAGACATGGCCTTTTAGACAACATTTTATCATTGTTAAAGCATCTTGTATTGATACTAACCTGAAGATGATACCAGTTCCCTCTCCTTTTTTGTTTAGAGTGAATATTCAAATTTGTGCAAGTTATATTTGTCCACTTCCAAAGCTATTCCAATATGTTTATACCTGCAAACATATGGTACTAAGTTAGACCAATATGTACCTATTTTACCAAGGATACCTAATAATGAGTGGAAAATTTACCACTCATTTACGACCAAATTCAAGCACACTACTATAATTTAACGGTATGAATGAGACAACTTTGTTAGTTGAATGCACTAATTCCCACATTGTGCAGGGATACAGTTAATGAGAATAAAAGAAGAGAAAGTGAGCCGAAAAGGATAAAAAAGAAAAGATTAGTGCACAAGTTGGAAAAAGTATGAGCCAGAAGTGCCCTCAGTTACCGCAATCATGGTCTGAGGGATGCAATCACGAAAAACCAAGGATAATCAATATGGAAATCACAATGGGTTTACCGCGATAACAATCAGACACCAACGATTGAATAGGCATGGATTATGGATTAGGGGCAGAAATTTAATTGCTCATAGTTGGTTCCAATTCTCAAAAGGGGAAAAATCCCTTCACTTTTGTCTATCAAAAACTATAATTGAAAGTTTAGGTTTTGAAAATCCTAAAAATTTTGGGCAATATTCTTGTGTTAAATTCTCCAAGTTTGTTTATTTGTAATTGAAGTGAAATTAAAGAATACTCTTGTTTTCATCTTCAATGGAAGCCTTGAATGATCAATTTGGTATATTCTCTTTCCCTAACTTCATGAGTAGCTAAATATAAATCTTGGTATTATGTTGAAATAGGTGAAAATATGTGTGGGTTATGATTTATTAGTGTAGATGTTTGGTTAATGATATTGGGTTTTGCTAATTCTTGCTTGATTGAGCTAAAATTTTTGGGTGAAAACCCTAAATTTTCAAAATCTCATATCATCCTTATAAGAGGGATGTAAGTATACTTTTGAATCCCATATCATCCTTTAAATAGGGATATGGGTGACAAAGCATTAGTGAACAATAGGTAGATGTAGCTTGTTCCCTTGTCACTATCTTAGCAATAGGGGTGGATTGAGAATTAGCTAGGTCTTGGGCAATCTCCTATAAATAGGGATGTTTCCTAGAAATAGGGATGCCCAATTGAGGCATTAGGGGTTTTTATTACCACATCTATAAGGTATTCAAAAGGATCCATGGGTGATAATCTTAAGGTTTGGTTGACAAACTAGCACCAAGAAAACCTAATCTAGACAACCCATGTAGTTGTTGACTAGAATTTACCTCCAATTGTCATGAACCCATGCATTATTTTCCCCTAGGAAAACATAATCCCAAGACTTGTCTCATATTGAAATCTTATCCACTTTTGTTGCTTTGAATCGGGAGTTTGATTTGATTTTTGGTAAAATAACCTTCCAAACCAACCCTTCCCCCATTTTAATTCATGTATTTCATTTTTTTTACACTACGGGTATGCACTTAGATGCTATCAACAGCTATAGGGATTGAAGACCAGCTCACTCCTTGAGGATTTAAAACTATGGTATAAGTGAGCATGATCAAAATGGTGTTGTTGCCAGAGAGTGAGACTTAGTTTTCACTTGTGCGGTGTTGATTGTAGCTTTGGGTATACCCATGGTGGTGTTTATTTACTTTAGTTATTGTTTTTTATTTTTATGTGATCATTATTTCTTTCAAATAAACATGATCAAGAGGGAATCACCAACAATCCATCATATGAACATGTTGAAACTATGGATTATCTTGGCAACGAAGAGCCTGATTGTGCCATTCATATTCCCCATACTAAGGGAAACTCCGTATTTTATGTCACAAGTGTCATCCTCCAATTGCTTCATATGAAGGGTTTGTTTTGGGGTCAAGCTCATAAAGACCCAAACTTGCACTTGAAAAATTTTGTGGAAGTATACGCTCCTTTCGACATTGCTCACATAATACAAGATCCATACGATTGCATCTCTGTCCATTCTCTTTAACGGGTGAGGCAGTGTTTTGGATAAGGTCTATACCCATTGGATCCATCACCTCATGGGTCAAGATTATGGAGTGTTTCTTGTATCAATACTTCCCACCTTCAAAGATGTTACAATTATGGGATGAAATTATAAACTTTGGTTAATTTCATGGGGAGCCTTAGTATGAAGCATGAGGATGACTTAAGGAGAAGATTTTGAAATGTCCCAATCATGAAATGCCAGATAATATGATTCTCCAAATCATCTATAGGTCATCGGACCAAATCAACAAAGCCATAGTGGATAATACATCTGATGGATCTCTTATTAAATCGTCGTATGGGGTGCATCAAAGGTGTTAGATTAAGTGGATAGTTTGGATAGGGGTTGGCATATAAAGGATGCCGAGGTGTCCATGGGGGATCCCTTATTGTCCTTTGTGTGTCAAGATCAAAGATATCAAGAGGAGAAAGGAGATGCAAACATTATCAAGGTGATCTATCGCCTTGAACTTCTTACTAAACATGTGTTGGGAATCTCCATTGAAAGAGTCGATGTTATAGATGCAAAGGATACTAGGTCATGTGAAGATGTGGAAAAAAAGATACTTGAAGATGGGAGGAGATGGTTGCCAAATTATTCAGAGGGTTTCCATATTGCCTCTGAAAGGCAATGTGGGAATCAAGGTCGAAACAGTGAAAATTGGGGCATGCCTCAATGTGAAAATGAGGGATGCATTAATGAAGATATTTTTATTTGAATCTTGATTAGGGTCAAGGGGACCGACAAGATAGTGAAATAAATGAGGAATGATTTCTCCAAGATATATCAAACGGTTAAGTCTCAATCAATTGCTATCCCGCAACTAAAGGAAAAATTGAATCAAATATTGGTGCACCTTATGGAAAGACAAAATAAAGAAATATCGAGGGGTATGGTAACAAATGCTCTTATAAATCGAAGTGGAAAAAGTCTTGGCAAGGGCATAGAGCTTGATGATGATCCCGATGAAAGAGAAAATGATGATCAAACAAATATGAAGAGAAAGAGGTCTAATAATGATATGTCAAGGACAAATGAGGTTATACTTGAAAATTCAATGATGAAAGAATACTAAATTGTCTCCATGCCATCAATCACAATTCCTTCCTTTTTTCCTCAATTGTTTATGAAAAAAAAGGTAAAATGCAAAGTTCAAAACGTTCCTTGAAAAATTTAGCAACCATTCCATTAATATTCTTTTAATAGAAGCCTTGTAAGAGAAGTCGGGGTATGCAAAATTTATAAAGGAATTGATCTACAAAATGTAGGTTGTGGAGGATGACACAATAGAAATAACTCATCATTGTAGTGCAATTATGTTGAGCACCATGGTGAAAAAGAAGAAAGACCCTGGTGCTTTCACAATACCATGTACCATCAGAGTGTTTAAGTTTTCAAAGGCCTTGTATGACCTCGGGGTAAGTGTAAATTTGATGCCTTACACCATATTTCATAAGCTTGGATTAGGAAAAACATAACCTACTATAATGAGATTGCTAATGTCCAATCAAACCATTAAGAAACCTATGGGAATACTTCATGATGTGCTAATTAAAGTTGACCGGTTCATCTTCCCAGTCGACTTTGTAATCCTTGATTGTGCTTTGGATCATGAAATTTTTATTATTCTCAAAAGGCTATTCTTAGCCACCGGGAGAGCATTGGTGGACGTAGAGTGAGGTGAGATAATGTTTTGCCTAAATAATTAAATGGTTTTATTTAATATATGCAAGTCCATAAAGAAACCAATAGACTTACAAGTAATTTTAGTAATTGATTCCATTAATGATGAGGGGACGAATTATGTCGATGTGAGTTTGGTGGATGATCTATTGGTAGGGTTTTATGGAATTTTGAAAGAGAGTACATTAAAGTTTTTGATTAAGTGGTTTCATCTTTAATGGGACTTGGATCTTATACCAAGAACTCGGTAAAGTTAGACCTTGATCTTAAAAACTATGGGAGCCCATCTGCGAAGCCATCCATTCTTTAGCTACCTAGAATTGAATTGAACTATTGCTACCCCACCTTAAATATATGTTCTTGGGGGATGGAGACACTTTACCTATCATCATTGTAAGTGATCTCGAGCCCTACTAAGTGTAATCTTTGAAGTTGTTGGTAAAAAAGTTCATTCGAGCCATTAAATGGACAATTGTAGATATTATAGGAATAACCCTCGGTATTTGTTCCCATAATATCAAGCTAGAACAAGATCATGTGCCAAGTGTGTAACATCAAATTAGGCTAAATCAACCCATGCAAGAGTTGGTGAAGAAGGAAATTATAAAATATCTTGACGGGGAGTTATCTATCCAATCTCTAATAGCACTTGGGTAGGCCCAGTGTAATGTGTTCCAAATAAAGGTGTCATTATAGTAGTTGTGAATGAAAATAATGACCTTTTTCCCGTCCAACCAGTCACGAGGTGTAGGGTGTGCATAGACTATCGCAAGTTGAATTCTTAGATCGAAAAGGATTATTTCCCTATGCCTTTTATGGACCAAATACTAGATAGGTTAGCTGGTCGAGGTTCGTATTGCTTTTTAGATGGTTATTCAGGGTAAAATCAAATTTTTACTTCCCCAAAATACCAAGAAAAGACAACATTCACTTGCCCCTATGGTACATTCCCATTCAAGTAGATGCCCTTTGGTTTGTGCAACACACCAACAATATTCCAACAATGTATGTTATCAATATTTATGGATATGTTTTAGGATTCTATAGAAGTCTTTATGGATGGTTTGTCAATTGTGGGGAACTTATTCGAGTCATTCCTTGTGAACCTAAGAAAGGTACTTGAGAGATGTGTGGAAACCAACCTTGTCCTCAATTGGGATAAATATCATTTCATGGTTAAGGAGGGTATTGTTTTGGGCCATAAAATCTTGAGCAATAGTATACAAGTTGATTAAGCTAAGGTCAAGGTAATTTCCAAGCTCCGCCCCTCCTCCTCCCACTTCCATGAAGGGTGTTCGAAGTTTCCTTGGGCATGTTGGGTTCTATTGATGATTTATTAGGGATTTCTCCAGAATAGTTCATCCAATGTGCAAGATCCTTGAAAATAAGGAAAGATTAAACTTTGATGATGCATGTTTGAAGTCCTTTAATTATCTCAAGGAGTTGCTTGTATCGGCTCCCATTATTACGACTCTATATTAGTCATCTCCATTTGAAGTGATGTATGATGAAAGAGGAATTGTATTAGGAGTAGTGTTGGGTTAATGAAAGGAAAGATATTTCATCCTATCTATTATGCGAGCAAGATTTTGACTTATGCTCATTTAACTACACCATTAACGAGCAAGAATTATTGGCAGTGGTATATCTTTTTTAGAAATGTTATACCTACTTATTAGGCATGAAAGCGGTGGTGCACATGGATCATGTCGCCCTAAAAACCGTATAGTGAAGAAGAAATATAAGTCATGCCTAATTAGATGGATCTTGCTTTTGCAAGAATTTGATTTTGAGGTAAATGATCGAAAGGATTGCAAAAATCAAGTGGTTGACCATCTTTCGTGTCTTGAGAGTAATCATGAAAACTATAGGGAGATTCAGATTGACGATGTTTTTCTCGATGAGTTAGTTATGTCAACATCGAGGAACATTGCATCGTGGTATATCGACAATGCTAATTATGTGGCAAGTGGGGTACTCTCGTAGGGGCTTAGCTATCATTAAAAAAGCGGTTCTTGTTCGATGTAAGAAAATATTTCTGGGATGAGCCCTTCCTATTTTGGGAAAGCACGGATGGTGTGATTAGCTGTTGTGTTATGGATGTCGAAATGAAGGATATTCTTAAAGCATGTCACTCCTTACCTTTTGACAGTCACCATAGGGGGATCCAAACCACCGGCCAAAATTCTTAATGTGGTTATTATTGGCCCACCATTAATAGGGATTCCATTGAGTAGGTAAAATCACCTCATCAATGTCAAATAAAAGGTATCATCTCGAGAAGACATAAAATGACCCTTAAACTGAATCTTGAAGTTGATCTCTTTGACATGTAGGGGATTGATTTCATGGGCCCTTTTGTAAGCTCCTATGGTAATAGATTTATATTGGTGGCGGTTGATTATGTTTCTAAATGGGTAGAAGATGTGGCACTTACGAACAACGAGAGCAAAAATGTCACTTTTTGGGTTTGAAACACCACGTACCATCATTAGTGATGGAGGCTCACATTTTAACAACCGGGCATTTGGGGCCTTTCTTGACAAATATGGGGTAAAGCACAAAGTTTCTACTATATATCACCCTAAAAAACTGGCCAAGTTGAAGTTTCTAATCGAGAAGTCAAAGTTATACTTGAGTAGACCGTAAATATAGGTCGAACTAATTGGGCAAGGCAACTTGATAAAGCACTTTGGACGTATCAGACGGCCTACAAGACCCTAATTAGTATGGCTCCCTATTAATTGGGGTTAGGGAAGGTATGTCATTTGACAATCGAGCTTGAGCATAAAGCCTTTTAGGTATTAAAGAAGTTAAACATGAATTGGGAAGAAGCTTCCGAGTCAAGAGTCACTAAACTTCATGAGTTGGAGGATTTTTGGCTCATGGACAATGAAAGTCTCACGTTGTATAAAGAGAAAATAAAGAAATGGCATGATGCCAAAAACTAAGGTAGAAATTTCATGTAGGCGATAGTGTACTTCTTTATTACTCTCGCTTGAAACTTTTTGAGGGAAAGCTTTGTTCTAAGTGGTCGAGTCGCTTTGTGATTTTAAATTTTTGCCCTAGTGGTGCTATCAAATTGGAAGATCATGAGAAAAAGAGGTTTGTGGTAGACGGGCAAAGGGTGAAACACTATAATATAGGAGGCCTCACGGCGGCCAAGGTTGAGTTGGTACGCTTCAAAGATCCTAAATATTGATCAAAGAGCGCCATACCGCGATGCTAAATTAGGCTCTTGATGGGAGGCAACCTATCTTTTACACACTAAATGCATTTTGTTGTTTTAAAGGTATTTTTATACAATTTGACAGTCCAATAAGCAGGGGAAAAATAAAGTTGGAAAATTGGAAGTTGTGCATCAAAAAATAGCAAAACAGGAAAAAAAACCTGTCTCAGTTATCACGATTGTGGTACCTATTATCGCAATTGCGATGGTCCATACAAAATTGTGTTTCTTCTTAAGAAAGTCCTTTTTAACCCTTCTACTTCTTTTATTTCCTACAGTGAGGGCACTTCAACTCTTTAAGTTGGGGGTGTGGGGTTACATTTGTGTTCAGGCATCATAATATCCCTATCCCCCATGCATAGAGATTGTTGTGTTTGTTTTGATTGATTTCAATGAGTTTTTCCCTATGATAGATTAAGTGATGACATTCTTAAGGGAAAATCATCGTGATTGGATTTTGACCAATAGATGCAGGAGAAGTTTGAGTACCCGTAACATTGTAGTTTTGGGATCACCCTTATGCCTATGGTAAAGTCTGAGTAGCCATATGGTTTTCCCTTATAAAAGTAAGAATGTGAGATGATGGCTTGGTTTGGTAACATAAATAGAAAATTATACATGGTGCAAATGCGAAGCAAACACCCTCCTCCGTGCAAAAAATTTTGAAAATCAAGGACATGGACGTGAACAATGTTGTAACAATAGTTTACCTCTTTTTGTGACTCCGAAGTCTTTAGCTTGTAGAAATTAGCAAATACTCCTTTTTGTATCTAGTAAGAAGTGCAATTGAGCCTCCTTAAAAAGTTTGAATACCATGTACGGTGAGCATAATTGTCCAACTCTTGTGCATACTTGTGCCATCTAAAACTTTCCCTGTTAGTATTCAAGGATAATTGTGATTATAATTGGTTGGTGAAATGATCTTAGGCCTTCTTGGTGAACATTAGGAGCCCACTTTAGCCTAAATAACCTATCTATACATAGAATATTATCCTTAGTTACCCATTTTGAGCCTTCTAACCTTTCTTTGATGACCACATTACAATCTTTGAATCATCAAAGTTTTTCCCTCTTTTGAACCCTACCCTCCTTTGAACTTAAAAAATGAAAGTTGAAGCCAAATGCTTAAGTTGGGTCTGGTTAGTTTGGAAGAGATGACCTTAGGCCATGTTAATGTAAGTGGAGTCCTATGATGCTAAGAAAAGAGAGAAATTTTAAAGTGAAAAAGAAAGGAATCACCAAAACAAAGAATAGCATAGATTCAAAGAATTAGGTAAAAAAGGTCGTAAAAGTAGACATGTGTGAATTTTGGAAATAAATAAAGTGGTCTATGGTCCAAAGTTGGGTAAAAATAGCATGATGTAGATGTTCAAGGAGGGTGTAGTCACTTTGTTCCTAAATAATATCATACCCTTTCCTCGAACCTACATTACAAGCTTAAAAATTCCTTCGAGATCTCCAACCAAGTGTATTCATTGTAGTGGAGGTTAAAAATAAGAGTAAGTCTATGGTATAGTACTTGTTAGTAATGCAAGGGTCTTTTTGAGAGAGAGTGATTTTCACTAAAATCCCTTGTTAAATATTAGATAATTAGGTGTGGAGGATTTCTTTCATGTGAGGTGGCATGTAAACAAATTAAGGCGGGTGAAATTATCATTTTCTGGAAAAAGAGAAAAAAGAGTATAGTTGAGTTGCTATCCATAGGAATTCACTTCTAAAGTGTTAGTGATTGTTGCATTATTGTTCTTTGAAGTCTTTTACATCTTTAAATTTATGTTTCGTACTGAGGGGATTCGTCAGAAAAGCTTTAACCATGCTTGAAAGCTACTTGTTGGTGCTAATCAAGTTTGAAGTCATTATGATAATTTGCACGTGTTTGGTCTTAGATTTGCATTGTCTCATTGAGTAAGAAGTAGTGTTGCTTGAGGAAAAGTAAAGGTTTAAGTTGGGGGTGTTGATGAGTGGTAAATTTACCACTCATTTACGACCAAATTCGTGCACACTACTATGGTTTAAGGGTATAAATGAGACAACTTTGTTAGTTGAATGCACTAATTCCCACACTATGCAGGGATACAGTTAATGAGAAAAAAAGAAATGAAAGTAAGCTGAAAAAGATCAAAAGGGAAAATTAATTCAAAAGCTGGAAAAAGCATGAGCGGGAAGTAACCCTGTGATCACAGTCTGAGGGACCGCGATAGGATTACCACAATCGCGATCAGGCACCGACGATCGTGTAGGCATGGATTATAGCTCAGTGGTAGAAATGTAATTGCTCATAATTGGTTCCAATTCTCAAAAGGGGCAAAAATCCCTTCACTTTTGGCTATCAAAAACTACAATTGAAAGTTTATGTTTTCAAAATCCCATAAATTTTGGGCAAGATTCTTATTGCCTTATGATCATAGCTGGATTTCAGGAGAGACATTAATTCACGTGTTGGATCAGGTCAATTTAATCAATCCCTAATTTAACCTTATATCCTTAGCACACTCTATTTTTGGAACTATTAAGAGATAATCCAATAGTCCTGAGAACTAGGTGCCAGTTTTTACTTCATTCAAACTACCTCAAAATCCTTCTTCTGAGATGAATTACTTTTGGACCAGGTCTCTGAGAATTTTGACATGGCCATTTCTTGTTGGTCTTCTACTTCAGTTGGGATCAGTAAATTGCATTCTAAATTTACATCATTCTCTTCTACACCCTTTAGCCTTTCACCCATCATCTTCAGTATTATTAATACTTTGAGTAGAAATAAATTTTTTGACTTCAGAGCCTTCACTTCCACTAAAGGATGAATGACTTTCCTAACTAATCAGGAGTTTGATTCACTTCATATCTTAAAAATTTAAGCTCGATTTTTCCAGGGACTAGGTCCTTTGAAATCAACTATTTCAAAATCAGACACTTCCACCTTGAAGTGTCTTGAGAGAGAGAACACAGTCAGACCTTCCAGTACTAGGCTTTGAACACACCCTACCAATGAACTATTTCTAATTGCAATCTTATTTCTCATACCTGGTACCATGATTACTTGTTAGATTTAGAAACCCACTTGAGTTTGAGTTCCCGGTAGGAGGTCAATGGTGTGATCAAATCCTTTTTGGCCTATCTAGGTAGAGAATTCCTTTTCATAATTTCCATAGGATTGAATCCCTTAGGATATGAATTCCATTGCTGAACATATCTGGAACCATTCATTTTAGCTCTAACCCAACTCTGACAATTTTCTTTATGTTCCCATCTCTTCCAAAATGAGTACATAGAGGCTTGTGGTCCTTGTTCTTAGCACTCAAGAACTTGGGCTTTTCCTTGATAATCAAGACCCTTTCTATTATTATCACCTTGATGAATTAAGTTAGAAAGTATTTGTGAAGATGTAGTCTATTTAAGAGATTTATTAAGCTCTTCTCTTAGGCAGACTAGATCCCTTTCTAACTTTTCATTCTTATGGAGTGTAGACATAAGATGCTTTTGAGAGCCCTTCAATTTATCTTCAAGTTCAATTTGAAGCCTTGAAGTTTCTTTCTTCCCTTTGCGATCTAAATCATTTACTTTCTCCAGTTGACTCTGCAACTCAAATTATTAGATTTTAATTTAGCGAGCGTTTCTTAAGTTTCAGATATTTGGAGAGTTAAAGCAATTAATTCGGGTTCTTTATTCTCTACTTTCTCCTCTAAAGCATTTATCTCAATAGTTAGTTCACACACTGAGTCTATCAACACACTTGCAAGCCTTTTTATCTTCCTAGCAAAGTAGTTATCCAGATTTTTCTTAATGTCAAAAAGAGTTACCCCTTTTTCTTCTTCATCTTCTGTATTTTCCATAAATGCAAACAAGGAATCATAAATAACTGGATTGTCTTCCACTTCTAGAATAGAAAAATCTCCACACTTCTCATGTTCATCAGATTCACTGGAAGAATCTCCCCATACTGTCATAGCTTGCTTTACTATATAATCAGATGTAACCTTTTTTCTTGAATTTTTAGGGACCTGGTCTCTATTTTTTTATTTTTTACTACAAGTCTTGAGGTATTTCTGGTAATATATTTTATGCATTGGACAGTCCTTGATGAAATGCTCAGGACTTCCATATTTATGACACACTTCAACATTGCTTGCTCTTTGTTGTTGCTTCCTCTTCTTTGGAACTGACCATTTTTTCTTATGACTTTGACTATCCTTTTTCACAGCTAGGCAATATTAGTGCCCTATTCTACTGAGTCATGTTTTGAAGCCTTCAATTCCAGGGATTTTTCCCTTTTTGCTTCATTCTTCTCCAACCCTTGATATTTCTTAAGCTCATAGGATTTTAGATTCCCATTCAGTTAAACCATAGTGAGGGTCTTCAGGTTTCTTTCCTCAGTTATAGCATCCACTTTTTTTCCCAAGACTTAGGAAGAAAACTAAAAATCTTTCTCATTTTGTTATATAATGGAATCAATTCTCCCAAACATTGAAGCTTATTTGTGATAGAAGTGAATCTTGTATGTATTTCTTGAATTGTTTCTTCTTCTTTCATGGTGAAGGTTTCATACTGAGTAGTCAACATATCTAGTTTAGAATTTTTTTCATCAGTAATACCTACGAGAAATCCTCAAGCAATCCTAAATCTCCTTGGCATTTTCACACCTAGAAATCTTATTGTATTCATCAAGTCCTATGCCACAAATTAACAGTTTCATGGCCTTGAAGTTTTTCTCAACTTTGTTTCTATCTTCATCATTGAACTCCCTCCTGCTTTTGACAATCATTCTTGTAACTTCTCCTTATTTGAATTCTCTAATAGGAACATGAGGACCATAAATAATTATGTCCATTAGCTCACCATCCCTAGCCATAATAAAGTCATATATCCTGGTTTTCCACAACCCATAGTACTGCCCATTAAATTTAGGTGGTCTAGTGATACATATCCCTTCTTCTTGATTAGGTGGAGCAACCATGATAACCAAATCACTCTATGTGTGAACTTTTTAGAATGTCTTGGCTCTGATACCAATTGTTGAAAACTTAGGGGTTGCACCACACTGTGAGTGAAACACCCTAAGTTTTGACTTTAAAATTTTCCTGAGTTTTTGAACTCTCTGGGAACCATACGACTCAAGAATACTAGTCGTATGTTGTGCTAACAACATAGGAGCCCAAGTCATATGATAAAAGTGAATTCTAGGTCACTCTCTATTTAAGGTATGACAAGACTCCATACGAGTCATATGGAGATAGTACGAGAGAGTATGGCCAATCGTATATTAAACAGTGTGTATTGTTAATCATGTACTACCAATGGTATAGCTATAGGGTACCAATCATATGATATTGATACGAGTTAGGTGATAAAGTCGTATATTGGACAGAATTTTGGTCCAACTTTCTGTCTAGGGAACGAGTTAGGGGTACTACTTGTATGATTGGATATGGGTAAGGGGTCCAATTGTACCCACCTATGTTATTTTTATAGATTTTAAGCTGAGGGTATTCTTGATATTTTCCACCCCAAATCCTTAAGACCCCATATCCTATAACACTTTTTGGCCTCTCATTACTCACTAGATAAGATTAAAAACACTCTTTAAACTCTCTAACAACCTATCAAGAAGATTGGGGTAGGATTTCTTCAAGGTGGTCATCTAGAGGCTTAAGGATCAAAATCTCTCCGTGAATCTTCATAACCCAGGAATGTTACTCCTCCCTCATTATTAGTTCAACTAAAATCATATTTTAATGAATGGTTTTCATGGTGTTATTGTGATATTATTTGGGGTTTGAAATATATGTTGGGGGTTTTGATTGTTCTTTGTTGGATAACATTTTCCCATATTTTTCTTATCATATTTCATGTTATAATGGTGGTTTAAACATGTGGTTACTTGGGAAGGGTCAACTGATACTTGGTTTTGATTTTGGAAACTATACGCCCTCAATATGTTTGTTAAAATTCCTATGAGAGTGGTTTTGTCACATAGATTGACTATTAGTGAAAACCTTGCTTTGTATGATATGGTAATAGGACCTAAATTGACCTAAATAGCTTTTAAATAATTTTTTGAAAGGCCTTGGTGGCCATGATTTTGGTTAAAGATGGTTTTGAAAATCTTATGGGGTACAATGGAATCCTCTGAGTGATTAATCTATGAAAACCTATGGGGTACATAGAAATCCCCCAAGTGATTTTAATAATGAATTTTTGGGTACATGGGAATCCCCTATGTGTAGGCTAATGACATTTCTTGCAAGCTATGGTTAATATGACGATACCATATTATAATGCCTTAATAATTGACTCCTAGAATTGGCGATTTTGGTATGTGTTAAATTTTTAATTGGGAGATAATGGGGGTTGTGATAGCAAGCCATGAAGGTATGAGTCCGAAAGGTTGACACTAGAAACTCATGTTTGCCAATATGAGAATTGATCTTGTGACCACATACTTGTGGGTACAAAGGAATCCCCCAAGTATTTATATGTACATATGTATCATAGAGGGTGAAGGGTACAAGGGAATCCCTGACCACCTATGGTATCTCCAGTTCAAGGGGTAACACTGGACCCATATAGCTCGTAGATGGATTATGATAGTAAATCTATACAATAGAGGTTAAGGTTTTAAATGTATGCTAAATTTTATTCCCTTTCCCAGCATGGTATATGTGTATATATGTATGTGATTGCATATGGTTATTTACTTTGATTTTAAATAATGACATTATCTTATCCTTACTCCTAAGTACATGCTAGTATTCATCCGCTACCCATTTTCGGGCACTGTATCCCCACGCGATACAGGAACCAGCCATACTATCGCACCTCCTGTTTAGTGACTTAGTGATTTGGGGACAGCTTGAGTCAAACTGAAGTGGTGATCTTCCATTCTTTGGAAAGCCCATTTTATGTTATAGTTTATCTTATACCTTTACTATTCTTTTGACATTGGTTTTTGGCTATGGTTGGGGGCATATCCCGACTGGTTATTCTTTGATATGGTCTACATGCTTTGTATGGATAACAGTGGACTTGGGTGTATTATATTTTTTTTAGTTTGGTTTGGTTTGGACGGTATATTAACTTGTTTTAAATCAATAATTTGAAATTATTTAATCAACACCACATTAAAAATTAATTTAACTTCAAATATTGGGCCCGTGTGTCCGCACGGGCTATTCAACACTAGTATTGGTATATATATACACATACACACACATTAGGTTGGGTTCAATGAATGTGTGTGAATGGAAAATGGAGGGATATAGAGTAACCAAAATGGAAAGTGTACTCTTATATTGAAAAGTTCACTAATTCTCCCACATTGGTGGGAGAAGGAAACTTGTAAGTATTTATAATGAGGAACACTAACTCTATATGGATAGTGAGGCAAGAGTAAGGTAGTGTCTCGTGCCATCGTCGTTGCTCGCTCGACTTCGGATTCAGATTGGCAAATGATTGATTGATGAGATCTATTTTTTAAGACAAATTTTTTTTGAAAAATTTTTTACACATGAAATTTTAATCTCTAAGTACAGGTGCATTTCGGACGCCATGCAAACGATATGCAACGCATCTCGAAGGGATGTGACCCTTCGAGGTAAAAGGCATACTGTTTTGCGTTGTAGGGTGACTTACGAGCACAGATGCAGTGCAGGTACGCAACCTGTAGGCGCAGATGTAACACAGAAGCTACTGGAATTTATAAAACGTCATCTGCGGCTGCAGATCAGGCGCAGGTCCAGAACAGACTGGCCGCAGGTGACGTGATTGTACTGAATAGGTGTCTTTCTGCTGAACCAATGCATTCTTTATTAAAGGACACATTAAAGAATATAAATACCTGATATATTCCTCAGGTATAGACATAATTATTTATAGCAAAAACACTCTTCTTCTATACAAAAACTCTGTGTGATCATTAAGCTGTTGAGTGAGTTTGAAGAATACTCAATGTCAAAATTTCATACTCTAACATCATGAGCATTCCAACAAATATCTACATTGCACATCAATAGCATGGGAGTCATTTGAACATAAGGATAAAATATGAATCCATCACATAAATCACAATTGAGCTAAATTACATAATTTCTAGTCTCTTATGCTTTTTATCAAACACTTAGGTTACATGACTTAAGGTATGACATAATCATCAAATTAGCATATCATAACCAACTAAAATTCATGGTTTTCAATTCACATGCTAACATATTTTCATAAAAATACATAAAGATTCCAACTTGGGAATCATACAACAACAACCACATGAACATAATCAACCCATAGCATAAATTTTATAATCTATAGTTTAAAAATTGATTCTTGGGCTTCATGGACGAAAGGAATCTATGAATGAACACTATGCATACCTTAGTATGTGATTCTATGAACATTTATGGTCAAATTTTTAAAAAGAATTTGTTGAAAAAGGTGCTTAGGTAGAGTTGCCTAAGTTTGTTACTGGTTAGAGTTAGCCAGTTTTTGAGGGAATCTTGGAAGAGGTGTCAAGATGTGCTTGTAATAAAGATATTGCAAGTAGAAGGAACCTAAAGGTAGGTTTACATTTGAGTCTGTAATCAAGAGGTTGGTTATAGTGGATTGTTTTAAGCTTGTGAGGGCAAGACATAGTTTTTCCTTCCTTGAGTAATGGGGTTTCCATGTTAAATCCTATGTTCTTTACATTTATTGCACTCCTTTATGATTCTTCGCTATTTACTATTCTATTAACTGTGATTAACTTTGAGGGACCTGGTCCCTGACAGTGTGGTGCAACCCCCAAGGGTTTCAACAGGCTTTGTACATTAGGGCATGGGCTTTATCATCTTCTGTAATGCTTCAGGTGTTGGGTTAGATGCCTTGTTGATTTAGAAAGGTAAGGTGATTGAGTATGCTTCTCATTAGTTGAAGCCACATGAGAAGAATAACCCTACCCATAATTTAAAGTTGTGCGCGGTTGTATTTGCTTTGAAGTTGTGGAGACTCTATTTGTATAGAGTCCATCATGAGATATTCTCATATCACTGTAGCCTTCAATATTTCTTCACCCAATAAGATCTTAAGATGAGGCAACATAATTGGCTTGGGTTGCTTAAGATTTATGAACTTACTACTCTCTATCATTCGGGAAAGGTTAATGTGGTTGTGGATGCCTTGAGCCAGAATTAGACTAATATGGGTAGCTTGAGGCATCTTTTGACACAAGAGAGACCTTTAGCCTTAGTAGTTCATTCTTGGGCTAACCAGATAGTTAGGCTTGAGATTTCAACAACTGGGTGTGTTTTGGCATTTGTGGAGGCTAGATCTTCAATGATAGAGCAAATTTGGGTTCATCAGTTTGAGATTTAACGTGAGAGTGATTCAGTATAACATGTTGGGTGGCGAGGCTAAGGACGTCTCACTTGACTTAGATGGCGTGTTGAGGATTGGAGGCCAAGTTTGTTATTACCCCAAAACCAAGGGTAATGATGGCACTTATCATGGAAAGCCTTAAAAAGTACGCCTATCATCCGAAATGATATGATTTGGAAAAATAATATCAAAACCCATCACAAGACTCCTAGAGAAAAGTCGAACCACACGTATATATAGTACAAGTTAAAATATATAGTCAATGTTACGAAACAAAATCCCAAAATCTAGTGTCACAGTGTAAGAACATAACTAGTACAACTCGAGATCAAAATTCATAAGATATCCAAAATAGGAATAACTCTATCTCTAAATACTAATAAAGCCATAGTCTAAATAAAGAAAGGTAGTAGTAGACTCCGAAAGCAAGAATTCAACTGCTACCTCGAATATCTCTAAATTATTGCACGAATCAACATTCATTAGGTGCACTTGAACCAAGATCTACATCGAAAGAGAGAAATAGTGGTGAGTACAATGCACTTGTACTTAGTAGGTATCATAGGCCAATCGAGAAAAGTAGAAAATAAAGCATACAAAATACACACCATGGGCACGTCAGCTGCAACAAGAAAATAGACCAAATGGTGTCCCACACTGTCTCCACTAACAATCAATAATATTCACATACACCATAACAATACGAGAGATAAATAAAGGTATACAAATATCACACATAAGAATACAAAGGAAGACATACATATAGACAGGTATGACATCAAGGAAAATAATACATCACAGAAAAGTACAAAGTAAATACAAATTCAATGGAGATGATAATGTTGCATATCCTCTGTACATACCTTCGCAGTTAAAACTTCTGGTATAGGACCCAGGGGGAAGGGGTTCGTCAACCCGTATACTGGCATACCCTGATTTACCATTCATGATGGAACCTACTCTATCACGCCAGTAGGTAAGCCAAACCATAACCCATAGTTAAACAATGGGTTAACTTTGTGGAAATGCCCTAAAAGGGGGTTATAGACAATCCAACATAACAAATAAACAAGATAATAGAAATATTTTAAAGGTAGTCACTACATAAATTCCATCTCACGACCTGGTAGAGTCAGTACAAGAGTATCTACTACAATAATACAACCCAAGTATCTAGAACAGTCAATATATCCATCTTGTAATACCCCGTATATTTCTAAGCTAGAAAATAAACCATTGTTCCTATATATGAAACCTCCTATCCTGTGATTCATATTTGAATTCATGACTTACAATGGTTATCCTAGTTAGAAGAGATCTTATGATGTGTTAAGCGTGTTCATAATAGTCACTTAGAGTAACGCAAGCTAAGAGCATTTGAATCCATCAAGTTTTAGTGTTTGATTTCACAAGAGTCATCTTTGAATAAGCATAACATGATGTATATGTGGTATTTTCGCAGATTTATACCCACCAAATTATAGAGAATCGAATTATCTTTCTAATGATACCAATTTTACCAAAATCCAACACCTGAACAAGAAGTTATGGCTTTACAAAGTAGAGTGTGTCGCCTAACAAATCGGCTAAGGCTACTGGAATGGTTATGCTATAAGTTATACGATGCACAACCTAACTTATGCCATAAGTTGTGCGACACACAACCTAACTTAGGTGATAAGTTGTGCGCCACATAACCTAGCTTACGCGATAAGTTGTATGCCATATATATTATGGCCCAAGTGACATAAACACCCTATTTTTGAGTTATTTTAAGGGAAGAATGAGTATTTCCCACTCCTATATAAGCCTATAACACAGGATTTAGCCCTAATTCAACCAAAATATAGTCATTTCTCTCAAAATTCTCTCAAGAACAAGTTAGGGTTCTCAATTGAGGATTCAAATTCTTGTTATATGTTAGGAATTCATCCTACATAGGGTGCCATGTAGTTACAGTTAGGTATTGGGGGCAGTCTTCGATCTCGATTGGACTTGAGATGCCTGACATGACTAGCCCCTAGTTTGGGTCATGTCAGATTGGTATCAGAGCCCTAGGTTCATGGTCAATTGAGAGACCACAAATCCATGTCGAGTAGAGTTTCTTGTAAGGGTGTGTAGGGCGCCACACTCATAAGAGAGAGACTACGAGACATTTAGAAATATTTTCCTTTCTTATGTTTTATTTTCAAGATGTAAAGTCTAAGGTCCTGAATTCTCCTCTAGTTCCCGCTTGTTTGCTTTTCAGATTATGCCTCCTGAGAGATCTGAAGCTTATGAAAACTCTTTTGTTCTACCCAAGGACAATATTGATGGGACCCGTTCTACTTATGGGGTCCAGACCCAATCTAAGGGTCCAGTTCTTGACTGTCCTCCTAGAGTTCCATCTATTCCCTCCAGTTCTTCTCGAGCTCCTCAGGTTGATGTGATGAATATTGAGTTTTTTTTATCTATTCATATGTTGTCTCAGTTGGTAGCTTCTCAGGATTACCATAGTAGATCTGTTGCTCTATTTTCTGAGGCTACAAGGGTTGGCCAATTTATGAGGTTAAACCCTCCGACCTTTACTGGTGTAAAGGTTGAGAAGGACCCTCAGGGTTTTTTGGATAAAATAGAAAAGATCTTTTGTATTATGCATGCCACCAATGTAGATGGAGTTTGCCACCTACCAGCTAATGGATGTGGCGTACTAGTGATATGAGGAATAAGATCAATCAAGGGGTGACGATGTTGAGTCAATGCTATAGAAGGATTTCTTTAATGTTTTTCTGGACCTTTTCTTTCCCCAGGAGTTAGGGAAAGCAAAGTCGGAAGAGTTTGTGAATCTAAAGCAAGGTAAGATGTCTTTCAAGGAGTATGCCTTGAAGTTTCACCAGTTATCTTAGTATGTTCTGGAGATAGTTTCTAGTATTAGGGCTAGAATGAGAAAGTTTGCTTTTGGGTTATCTCGAGACTCGATATTAGAAAGTAAGGTTGCCTTATTGATGAAGGACATAGATATCTCTAGGTTTGTTATGTACATGAAACAAGCAGAGTAAGAGAATAAAAAGTAGGCTAAGATAGGTAAGAGGTAGGGAAAGTAGTTTAAATTCTCTGAGCAGGGTGGTGGTCAACAACAAAGTGGTAGGGATAAGAGAAAGTGGCCCAAGAAGAAGTAGGGAAATATTGGTTCTTACTTGACGGCTAATTCTCCCTACATAAAGCCATCGAGTGATAGGAATTTTTATGGTGGCAACAACTTCAGGGCACAGGGTGCCTAATATTAGGATAATAAGGACTAACAACTCTATTATATCCTTCCTGCAGATTTTATGGTAGATTGAATCAGGGTTACTGTGATGAAATAAAGGACAAATGCTTCAACTGTGGTCAGCCAGGGCACATGGTTAGAAATTTTCCAATCGCAAAGGTTGCTTTGGGGGTGAACAAGGATCCTGTTTCCTCTTATTTAGCTCTGGCACAAAAAGGTGCACCATCTAGTTTAAAAACTAGTCGGAACTGTATGCTCTCACTACTCACCAAAAATTAGAGGCATCGCCTGATGTCGTGAGTGGTATGTTGAAACTCTTTTCCTATGATGTGTATTGTTTACTTGATCCAGGTCCACTCTCTTTTATATGACCCTATTTGTGGTTGTGTATTTTGGTTTTGGTCTTGAGTATGTTTCAGACCCTTTTTCTATTTTTACGTCGATGGGTAACTCTGTGGTGGATAAAAGAGTCTATAAGGGTTGTGTGGTATATGTTGGTTTTCAAGAAACTTTGGTGGATCTATTTTAATTATACATGGTTGATTTCGATATCATATTGGGGATAGATTGGTTGCTCTTATACTATGTGTCTCTAGACTGTCGGACCCGTATGTCATCTTTAAATTCCTGAACTGGTTATTGAGTGGGAGGGTGGTTCCCTAGCTCCTAGGAAAAAGTTTATTTCATATCTTAAAGCTTAGATATTAATCTCCAAGGGGTATCTCTATCATCTGGTCCGGGTCAAAGATTTTAACTCGGAGGGTCTTTACTTGCATCCTGTCCTAGTGGTGAATGAATTTCCCGAGGCTTTCCCTGATGAAATTCCTAGTGTTCCTCCTAATAGGGAGATTAAGTTTGGGATTGAACTTGTTTCAGACACTCATCCAATTTCTATTTCCACATATAGAATGGCTCCAGCTGAATTAAAGAAGCTTAAGACAACTAAAGAATATTTTAGACAAGGTTTTCATCCATCCTAGTGTGTCCCCATGGGGTGCACCTGTGTTATTTATGCGTAATAAGGATGGTTCCTTTTGGATGTGTATTGATTACCGATAGTTGAATAAGGTGATGATAAAGAATAAAAACCTTGTTACAAGGAAAGATGATTTATTTGATCAGTTGTAGGGTGCAAGGTTTTTCTCAAATATTGATCTTCGATTTGGGTATCACAAGTTAAAGATTAGGGAGGTGGATATCCCTAAGACTGCCATCCATACTTGGTATGGGCATTTTGAGTTTCGGGTTATGTCTTTTGGGATGACCAATGCCTTGGCGACATTCATGGATTTGATAAATGGGGTCTTCCATAAGATTCTAGATTTGTTCGTCATTGTTTTCATAGAAGATATTCTAGTGTACTCTAAGAGCAAGGTGGATCATGTGAATCACCTTCGCATTGTATTATATACCTTGAAAGAGTAGCAGTTGTATGCTAAATTTTCGAAATGTGAATTTTGGTTGAATGCTGTCACTTTTCTGGGTCATATTATTTATAGTAAAGGTATCATAGTGGATCCGAAGAAGGTTGCAATGGTTAAGAAGTAGCCTAGACCCACAACTCTAATCGATATTCAGAGTTTCTTGGGTTTAGTTGGTTACTATAGGAGATTTATGGAGAGTTTTGAGCTAAAGCTTCCCCGTTGACTTGGTTGGCTCAGAAAAGATGTAAAGTTCTTGTGGTATAATGCTTGTAAGGGTAGTTTCAAGAAGCTGAAGGGTAAGCTAACTTCAGCTCCGATCTTGACCAGGCACTATCGATTTTATGGTCTATTGTGATGCATCTCGTGTAGGACTTGGTTGCATTTTGATGCAGCATGGCAAGGTGATAGATTATGTCTCTAGACAGTTGAAGGTGTACGAGAAGAATTATTCGACTCATGACTTGCAATTGTTAGCTATGGTATTCGCATTGAAAATCTGGTGTCACTATCTATATGGTGTGCATGTGGATATCTTTTTTGATCATAAGAGCTTGCAATATGTGTTTACTCAAAAAGATCTTAAACTCAGGCAAAGGAAATGGCTTGAGCCACTCAAGGATTATGATATGAGTCTTCATTATCATCAAGGTAAAGCTAATGTGGTTTATGATTTGCTTAGCAGGTTGTCCATGGGGAGTCTTCCTCATGTGGAAAAGGGGAAGTAGGAGTTGGTGAAGGATATTCACCATTTAGCTAACCTTGGAGTTTGCTTCTTAGACTGTGAGAATGGGGTGAATTTGTGCAGGAAATAGTGCGGTCATCTTTTGGTGCTGAAATCAAGGAGAAGCAAATATTAGATCTTGTCTTAATGAGGATCAAGGGTGATGTATGTAGTCAAAAGGTGTTGGCCTTTGAGATTAGTGGTGATGGTACCTTACGGTACCAAGAGAAATTATATGTTCCTGATGTAGATGGTTTGAGAGAAAGGATCTTGGGTGAGGTGCATGAGTTGTGCTATGTTGTTCATCCTGGTTTGGCAAAAATATATCATGACCTTAAAGAGATGTATTAGTGGAACAATATGAAGAGGTATGTAGTGAATTTTGGGGCCAATTACATTATGTGTTAGCAAATGAAAGTTGAGCACATGAGGCCTTAGGCATCGTATCAAGAAATTGAGTTTCCAGAATGGAAATGGGAAGTGATCAACATGGATTTCATTATCGGTCTTTCTCAGTATTAAAATCAATTTGATTCGATTTGGGTCATCGTGGATAGAATGACGAAGCCTGCTTATTTTTTTCCAATAAGGATAGATTTTTGACAGAAAATTATGTGAGGTTGTACCTCCAAGAAATTGTGAAGTTGTATGGGGTGACTGTTTCTATCATCTCTGATCATGGTACGCAGTTTTCATCTCACTTTTGGCGGTCGATTTAGAAAGTTTTGGGCACCAAAATGAGTCTTAATACTACTTTTCACCCTCAGTTAGATGGGCAAGCAGAAAGGACTATTCAAATGCTGGATAATATGCTTCATGCTGGCGTGATTAATTATAGTGGCAGTTGGGTTGAGAAATTACCTATTGTAGAGTTCCCCTATAATAATATCTACCACTCTAGAATTAGGATGGCTCCACTTGAAGCTTTGTATGGTAGGAGGTGTAGGTTTCCTATTGTGTGGTTTGAGGTCGGTGATTTGGACATATTTGATCTAAACTTAGTTCACCAAGCTATGGAGAAGGTAAAGGTGATTTGGAATAGTCTTAAGGCTGCCCAAAGTCACCAAAACTCCTATGTAGATGTGAGGCATAGGAAGTTAAAGTTTGAGGTTGGGGATAGGGTATTCGTAAAGGTGTCTCCTATGAAGAGAGTGATGCAGTTTGGGTAGAAGGGAAAGCTCAGTCCCTATGTGGGTCCTTACTTGATTCTGAGGAGGGTTGTCAATGTGGCATATAAGTTGGAGTTTTCTTCTACTTTGAGCTCTATCCACCCGTTATTGTATTTTTCTATGTTGAAGAAATGACTGGGTGATCCGTAGCAAATTATGCCAATCAAGGATATTGGTATTTTAAATTTTTTGTCTTATGAGGAGGTCCTTGTTGAAATCCTAGATTGGTAGGTTTGTTGGTTGCAGACCAAGAACGTAGCTTTGGTAAAGGTTCTATGGAGAAACCACAAGGTGGAAGAGGCTGCTTGGGAAGTTGAGGAGGACATAAAGTCCAAGTATCCATTCCTGTTTTCTGCTCCAGAAATTTGTGCATAAGGTATATGTTGATCTTACCATCTTTGTTTTCTAGCTTAGTTAAAGGTAAGAGTAGAGACGTGTAGGGTCTAAATCGTGATTGTACTACCTTGTTCTATCGTTTGGGGATAAATGATCCAAGCAGGAGAGAATTGAAATGCCCTGGGTTTTTTTTCTATAAAATTTCCTGAGCTTTGAGCTCACTACCCTTGTAATAACTCACCATACGAGTCGTATGGTGTGGGTACGGGTTAGGTGACCCAACACATAAGGTGTTCGATGAATGATGGTTAGGTTTCTATTGTGGTTACAACTTAGTGGGTATGGATTGTATGGTTTGGTCATGAGTTGAGGTAATGGAGTCGTATGGTGGACATTGTGTTGGTGTCCAACTTTTTGTTCTGGGTAGGACTAGATGGTACCTAAGGCTAGGGTTTCTATAAGGCAATTAATTAGGGGATTCCAAGAGTGAATCTCCCCATCTTCCTTGGTGTCTAAGGGATGTTACTCCTCCCTCATTGTTAGTTTGAATAAAACATGTTTTGATGAATGGTTTTCATGGTATCATTGTGGTTTTATTTTGGTTTTGAAATAGATATTTGAGGTTTTGGTTGTTTATGGTTGGATAATGTTTTACCCATGTTTTACTTATGGGTTTACATGTTATAATTATGGTTTGAACATGTGGTTACATGGGAATAGTCAATTGATACTTGGTTTTGGTCTTGAAAACTTTATGCCTTCAACATGTTTGTTAAAATGCCAAAGAGAAGGCTTTTATCACATAGTTTGACTATTATTGAAACCTTTGCATTGCATGAAAAGGTAATGGAACCTAAATTGGTTTGATTGGTTTTAAATGACTTGTAAAGTCCTTGTTGGCCATGGTTTTGGTTTAATTGGAAACTTTGAAGTCAACTTGGTTCAATGGCTTTGGTTGGCATAAATGGATAGACTTACAAGCTCTAATTTTGGTATGACGATATCAATAGTAATACCAAACTAAAAATACTCCTTGGTAAATGGTAGGGAATATGTAAATGCTTTAATTAGGTAATAATGGGGGTTATGATAGCAAGACAATGGAAGGTGGAGGTCTCGGGGGGTGGGGGTGGGGGGAGGACCAATACTGGAAACTCATGTTTGTCGATGTGAGGTTTGGTCTTGATGACCTATGTGCGTAGTTAACACTACTATTATATTTGTATCTTGGTTTGCGTGGGATCGGGGCATTCTCTGGTCTGCCTTGATACCTTCAGTCCATGCGGCTAAAACACACCGAGGCCCTTTTAGCGGAGGGAATTGAACCTATATAGCCCGTGGGTGGATGTTTAGGATGGCTTTGCTACCCAACCCAGATTAAAGATTTAAATATATTCTAAATCTGGTTCTCTTTCCTGATATGGTATATATATGTATATGATTGCGTATGGTTATTTGATATGGTTTTAAATAATGGCATTATTTTATCCTTCTTCCTAAGTACATGCTAGCGTTCACCCACTAACCATCTTTGAGCAATTTATCCCCACGCGATGCAAGAACCGACCATACTACTTCTCTTGCTCAATGATTTAGATTTGGGGATAGCGTTGTGTCAGACTGAAGTGGTGAGCTTCCATACTTCGGGTGTCTCTATTTCATGCTATGGACTTCTTTACATTATTTTTTTTTCTTTGACTGTGGTTCTTGCTATGGTTGTGGGTATGTCCTAACCGGATGTTCATGGTTTTCCAATAGAGGCTTTATTGGACTACTATGACCATAAGTGGTGTCGGTATTGGTGTTAGCCTTGGTATTGGTATTGGCATTGGGGATGACACTGGTTGGATATTTAGGTTGTTGTGGTTATGTACTCCCTTAAATATCTTTCAATTACTATTGTTTTATCTTGTTATATGTTCGAAATTCATTCGACATAGGGTCCAAGGCTGTTACAATTGGGTATTGGGGGCAATCTCCAATCCTGGCCAGACCTGAGATGCCCGGTATGACTAGACCCTGGCTTGGGTCATGTCATGATGATACCTTGATTCTTATTTCCCTCGAGAGAACACTTCCACAAGTGCTATATGATAGGAGATCTCTCGAGGTTTTGCACTTTTTATTGCAATGAGTCCTTATATTAGCCTTTTTATAGGTGCCACATATATTTATCCTAATTTCTCTCCATACTGGCAGTCCCTTTATTTCTAGGAGGTTAGTCATGCCACTTCGAGAAGTGAGAGAATACACTCTTTACAAACTCTTCGAGCAAAAAATTAATGTAGTGTCTTTTTTACTACTGCATGCCCCAACCCATTTCTTTAGATGCTTGCCAACATATGTATCCACCACATGTCCTCATAGAAATTTAGGCATTCCCAAACATCGCCAACTTTCCTATAGAAACATCTTCCCGGCTCATACTATTTTCTTTATTCCTTTAGCAAGATCTCCTTTTGTCTTTTTTTCTCTTGTGCATTTTCTGACCATCAACTATTGTCTCTCATAATTATTTTCTTTCTCTTCAAGAATAAACAAAACTTTCTTCTTCAATCATGTTTTCTGATATCCCCTTTGCTACCAAAGTCATTGTTGAAAATATTGAGGTCTCCTGTCCAATAATTTTTAATCATGTTAGATATGATGATGTTATTTTTTTCTCCCATAATAAAATGTTTTTTTACTCTTCCAGTCGTATGTTCTGAGGAGGTTGAGTCCCTAATCGACTCAGTAGTCCCCTAGATGCTCAGGGTTTATTGGGACAGGCGTTCTTTCCCCATAATATAGAGAAGAACTTTACCTCCAAACCAGGACATTTAATAGTGTACACCTACTTATTTTCTATGGGATTTGGCTAGGGTACTAACGATGAGGCAAAAAACTATGTGATTTGGCTATCTTTTGCCTCATATTTGTTCTTTTTTTTAAATATCATTTTGAGATTAAATGATGTGATTTATACTTGTGTTTCATTTATTTTTTATATAGAAGTATCTTGGGTATGTGGGTCTTAAACAAGAAGAACAAGAGCACCAAACAATCAAAAGGACCCAAGGGAGAATCTACATCGCAATGTAGAGAAAAACAAGCAGAAAATGGCCTAGTAGAGTAAAAGCTCCCACCACCACCTTGCTTTGGGCTTGTGGCATGAGTTTTGCATGTTTTTTGAAGTTTTTAGTCACTTGCACTACTCATATTAAGTAAGGATTATTGCAAGTTTGGCCACTAGTCTGAGTATATACGTATTCCTTGCACCACTGCCTTGCTTTTGGGAATTGGAGGGAGCAGGGGTTAATACTAACCCTATTTGGATTGTTTTTAAAGCCCCAAGGGTTCCTTAAATCTATAAATACTCCCCTCCTTCCACCTTTTTAATCATGAATAACTAATTTGGGGAATTCAAAACTAGAACAAAGCTCAAGACAAGGTTTATTTTATTTTGTTTTGTTTTCTACCTTGTAAACTTGTGAAATCTGTTTTTCCAAATAGATTCATGAGTAACTAAACCTTTTAATTTCTAAGTTTGTGGTTTCACATAAAAGTTGTGGCTTGAATGTCATATTATCTATTTTTATTTTCGTATAATGAGTTATTTATTTCTTCTTGATTTTAATTATCAATTTGATTGATCACCTAATAAATACTATATAGGCTTGTTTGTTGGACTGAAAAAAGGAACGACAAGCTTAAAAAGAGGATATAGAGCTAACTTGTGAACCTTTGAAAGAAATATAAAATTTCCTTAGGTTAGGTGGTTTTTACCATTTGGAGGGTAGTCTCATGCCTTCTGGTCATCATTTCTTCCTTGAGGATCACATTAACTCGTGATCACTTCATCTTTTGTATACTCTACAAATCATTTGAGAGAAATTATTTATAGTCAAGTGCTGAGGGGGTGAAAGGCTTCCTCTAGAATCTACATCAAATAAGCCAACATTGGATTGATAAATTTATGTATGTTTATGCATACATCTTCTTCATTGAACGGTCCTTTAAGAAGAATGGAATTGTTTCCGTAAGTATCTTTTTTTATCATTGAAAATTTTCCTAGGTCAACTTTACCCTAAAAGTTCCCCTTTTTAGCTTCATCTTGGACCTCTCCATCCATCAAAATTTGGAGTTGGGTCTAGATGATCTTAAGTTTCTTGAAATCAAGGAGCATTACTAGGGTCGCATCTCCAATAAAATAAGTTGGACTTTAATAGACCACAATAAATTTGGTAAACAACCCTCCATTGTTATCCTTTTGTCCTAGGAATGAAGCATTTGTAGTTGAATAGTAATAGGACATTTTTCTTTAACTTCATCTAGGTATAAGTTTCTCCCTCTCAAACAATCCAAATCCAAAAATAAAGAGTGTGCTTAGAAAATAAAAGAAAGAATATCATCGCTAGTGAATCCTTTTGAGAGAAAGTCCAAGAAAGGTAGATGGGGGATCCTTCTAAAAGCGAACAGTATTTTTAATAGACTATCACCCAATCGTGATCATAGGGCCTCTTCTTTTTAGAGAACTTCTATCCTAGTGACAACGCGAGTAGCCCAGGAAAACTGTTAGAAAGATATTGGGTTATGAGGGAGAGGTTAGAATCTTAGCCCCTATAGGAGGTCACCCCTGATAATCCTCTCCTCAATCTCCAAGATACCTCTATGGTTCTCAATTTTGTCTAAAATCCTCTAATTTCTATAGTTAATAAGAAGTGGAGGGATATGTACCCTTATTCTGTTCTCTAAGTCCAGGAGGGGTTCTTGAGGAATCTACCTCCCCGAGAGGATTAATACCTTTTAAATCAAGGTTTCTCTTACCTTTCTTAGGGATATTTTTTTCACGACTTTAGACTGCCCCTAGGCGTAACTCAATTCTTAGAGTGACAAGTGTTCTCGAGCAAACCCATGCATGACATAATACTAAATAATCTAATATAAATTATTCTAAGGATCATGTACAAATAATCTGAATTTGAGTCCGTCGGTGAGTTTATTAACCGACATAAACCATGAAATTTAAACATGGAGTATGATGTATATAACCCATTAAGAGGACTCAATATACCTTGCCAAGGGTATAAAGTCATAGCCGGTGTGATTACTAAATCTATTCCTAATTTGGGAGGGCAAAATAACCTATAGTGGCACATAATTTTGAACTTTGGGTGAAACTGAGGCCCTAGTTACTAAGAACTACTCCAAATATTGATTATATATAGTGATAGCTCTTTCAAAATCTAATGTTCTAATAAATGGACTAGAACCTACTTATTCATAAAGCATTCTAGCAATCTACATCTTGAAACTAATCATGCTTGTTCATGCTAAAACTCCAATATCCTGAAAACATACTTTAAATATGTAAATGAAATCTATAAATTTTACTTGAAATCATGCTTAGTATTAATTCTCATAGAATAATATCATATTGTATGTAAAATCATGGAAAACATGTTCTAACTATATAGGGATCATAATAAGACTAAAATTTGAGATAAAATATGATTTGAGAATGAACCTTAATTTATAAATTATAGGAAAAACTATGATTTACAAAGAAATTTAGGACAAAAGGGTGAAAGGATACCCATTGTTGAAATTCTACATACCTAGATGAAAAATTCTTTCTAAGAACTTAGACTCTTGAAGCTTTGAGAAGAACCACAGGTTTTCTTCTTTTGAGAGTTCTTAATCGCTCTTTTCTTTTGTCTAGGATGATTTGGAAGAAGTAAAGGGAAGGAATCTCCTAAGAGTTTTTTTAACTTCCCCATAGTATGCCACAAAACTATGTAGTTTAGGTGTAGGAAATAAGGAAAATATGAAATCACCTTTTTAATAACATTATTATTTTTTGTTGGAAACAAACATGATGACACAAGTACAACTCATACCTTAAACCTCTGAGTCATCCCCTGAGTCATGACCTTTGGACTAAAACTCTAGCTTGGGCATTATTTGAATCCCTCAACAACTCATAAGGTTTGGTTCTGGGTCATGATTAGGACTCGTGACCTCTGAATAATGATTGATGTCTCTTTGGTTCCTTATTAGGATGAGTGACTTAACAATTGTACAATTTTATAGTGACTTGTAATCCTAAGTCATTGCTACTACATTGAAAATTACATTTTTTGTTACTTTTTTTACAACTTTAAATGGTTCACCCTACGAGTTGTAGGGAATGACCATGACTCGTGGTCTAGGTCTCTATCACTATACCTAGACTGGAATGGACTACTTACCATGAGTTAGCCCATGACTTGTGGCCTCACTGTATGACTCGTACATTGAGTTATTCTGTGAGAAAAGTTGAATTTTTTTCTGGCCTTCAAATAGGTTACTATGCTAAGTTAGAAATATAATCATAGGGACTTTTTGGGTGTTACACTTTTACTCTTACCTTCTCTTTTTTTTTCCTCTTCCTTTTTTTGAGAAACAGTTTCTCCTTGTCATGGATACCTCTATATGTTTGAGGTCATGCATTTTTCTATAGAGGGAGAGTGACTCTGAGGAAAAATAGCTGCCCTGGAGAAATAGGCTCAATCTTTGGGGCCCATGTAGTTACCAAGAGGAAAACTCAACCAAAAATGATAGAAAGATGGACAAACTTCACACTAAATTTTGCATCGAAGATAAGAACCCAAAGCTTCTACCTATAAAACGAGAGAGATTATGAAAAGGCATTTTAAGCCGATCAAGAGGTGTCTCCATTGCTATCTCAATTGAAAGAAAGTGTTGTGAGGTTGTGACTACCAAGCCGGAGGTAAAATTTCTTAAGGAAAATTTGTTCCACTCTAATAAACTACGAAATCCCTATACGAGAAAAAAAATTATATGTGAGACATTTAAGAAATATAGGGCTCAGAGTTCTATCATAAAGCAGCGCCTCTTAACTTCAAGCGAGATAGGATCTAGGAAAATTACCATACTCTTTTTGAGAAGATTTATGATGACCCTACTAAGATAGAAAAGGTGATCAAGCAACCTCAGAAGATTGAAATAGCTGTTGACTTCCCCCTTGGACCTAGCTAAAATTGCTTCTTCTCCAGAATACATATCTAAAGAGAGAGACTCAGGAGATCCCCCCAGTTTGTCTACATAGTCATCCTGAGAGTTTTTCTTATACTTTTGTTTTTACCTCTTCTAGTGTACTAATTGACTCCCCTTTTTTATTTATAACCGAGACTTTTTTTTGTTCAAGATTATAGCACACTCCTTTCATTCTTTCTATCATATGTATGTCAAAATCTTGTACCCCATTCTGAAGTTCTATAAGATACAATAATCTACTTTTTGTATAAAATCCTTTAATTAATGGCTAGAGGTAGTCACCAACCAATTTTTGTATTATGGAACTTTTTTGAGTCTATTTTGATTTTGGGAGTATGGATTTTAATCGATTGCAATGCGTGTGATGTTATTTCTCGGTATTCTAATAAGCTAGGACGTCTCCTAATTATTTAAAATAAGGGGTATCGGAATAACTTAAGGTCCTCTTGTTCTCTTCATCTAAACAGTATTGTAACAACCTAAAATTTGATTAAATATGTAAAATTTGTGATTTTATGTGATTTAACTATTTTACCCCTCTTTATAGTTACTTTTTGGTATTTTCAGGGTATGGGGGTGAGTTGCACATTTCCCTATACATTTTGGTACCATTTATGCAATATTATAGTTTTTGGTGGCTTCAAGAGTCTTTTTTGGACTTTTGTAGCTATCTTCTGATCCGTACGACAGATGGAAAAAAGGAATGCACCAGTAGATACAAAAAAAAATGATTTTAGGGTGGTAACATGATTGGTGCATTTTATGGCCTTTAAATATCACTTCGACCTTCGGTTTGGAAAATTGTAATTTTGAGTTTCAAGGGTTGACATTATGAAAATGATGTTTTTTTTAAATTCTGATATCGCTATTGAGTCCAGAGCGTTAAATTTTGTATGGCTACATAGCTCATTTGCGTATATAGAATTCTAAATGAATTTTGCGCACCCTGTCAAAGTCCAATTTAGACCTTAGAAAATTTGGTGCAGCAACCTGGATCACAAAGGGTAAAACTTACTTGAGGCATGCGTTTTATGCCTTATGCACTCGGTGACCTGGTATAAGTATAAATAGTCTTTTTTTTCCTGATTTTTGCTTATTTTCATCTTTCCTCTTAAGACTTAAACCCTAAAATAGTGTAGGAGCTTAAACTTAAAGCTTGTGGATGCTTGGGAAGCTCAATTAACATTTATTTCTTGATTCTCTTACGGATTTAAGGTGAGAATTCACCATTTTCTTCATCAAATTTCTTGATAAATTATTCAAAACCTCCAAAAACTTAGTACTTGATTTAGCCCCAAATTCTAAACCTTTTCACTTGAATAATATTCTTAATCCTATAATTACTAGTTTTCCCCAATTTCATCCTCAAAACAATTGGATTCTTGATTTTAAAAGGAATTTTAAAGGTTTTACCCGGTAAAACTCAAATATAGTTTTTCTTTGATTTGAAACTCATTTTTGACCCAATTTGACTTGAGTTTTCATCTATAGATTTGTAAAGGCAGGGAAACATATTGTTAAAGTAAAGTTACAATTCTCCCTTCTTTTTGAAAAATTATTTCGACGGTCCGTTTTGACCCCAAACCAAAAGTGGACAATATGAGTATCGTTGGCCTGGTTTTGATTCATAGATTCTATGTTTCTTGGTTTTAGTTGATTTCGAAACTATTAGTGAGAAGTAGGGCTTTGTGGTTGAAGTAATGCAAACCCATTAGGCCTTCAAGGTAGGTTATGTCTGAACTCTTTTAGATTGGGCTGGGTAGTAAATGTTCGTACAAAGTGCATTTTAAGGGTGAGAACTAATCATGATAAATGGCTATCTATGTGTTGTGCCCATGTGGGGGCCTATATATGATGTGATTACTGAATTTGAGATATTATGTGATATATATATATGTCGTATGGGTTTCTATGTGATGTTATAGCCTTGATTAAATGTGAAATTGTATTGGGTTATTGAAAATGCCTAATGTGGTACTATTGAAGTATTATGATATATTCATATGTGTTGGCATATGATACATGTGGAAATTTATGGATGATTAGATATAATGAGTGGATAATTAGCTCATCTAATTGGTATTGGTTGGTTATGGAAATGCTCCTTGTAGTTGGTGGTGGAAATACTCTTTGGGATTGGTTGTGAACATTGCATCATCATTCTCATGGCATCATACTCATTATTTCACTGTTTATTGTATGTTTTATATATCCTTGTTGTTGTTGTTTATCATACCTGATTTATGTGTTATGTTCTTTAGAAACATTGGAAATTCTGGAAACACTGGAACATCAAATTTTATAGACCTTCTCCAAGGGATATGCCAGATAGGAGTCACAGCTAGTGGTATAGGATATTGGATCTTATAGACCTCTCCAAAGGTTATGCCAAAGAAGAGTCGTGGATGTTGGTTGTATATGGGTTGACGAACCCCTATAGGTCCCACGTCGGGAGGATGCCTTCATATTTTTTTGGAGGTTGTACAACAACCTCATGCTTAACCCTCATTATCATTATCATCATCATTACTATCATCATCATCATCATCATGTACATCACACTTACTTTATTGTGTTTATGTCATTCTTGTATTGCCATATTTAGTTATCATCTATCTACTTGTTCTATATCTTGACTTGTCATTTATCTAATTATTCTATCTTTTGTTAATTGTACTTGTCGATTTTGTATATGTATGTTCTTATTTTGACCTTCTTTTATGTGGTCTATTGTATACTTGTGGTCTTTTTCTAGTGTTTATTGCAATATATATGATCTATTAGAGCTATTAGCACAAGCGGTGTAGGCCACCGTTGTGGGATATTTTTTTATTACAGGTGATGTGACCTTAGTGTATATTTTGTATGCTTTATTTTCTACTTTGATTGGTTAACATATGATACTTTCTAAGTACAAGTGGATCATACTCATGCCTACTACGCCCTTTCAGTGCAGGTCCTAGTTTGAGCACGCCCTAGCTTGGTTGATTCAGGCAATATTTGGTGCTTTTAAGGTAGTGGTTGACTTTTAGGCATCCGAATGCATTCTACTTTTTTCCATAGACTGTGTCTTTACTTTTATTTTAGAGATAGAGTTTATCTTTTATTTGGTTATCTTATGTATTTCATTTGGATTTGAGTTATATTGGATATGTTCTTATACTGTTGACATTAGGTTTTGGGAATTATGGCTGTATTGTTGATTTTGTACTCTTCCACATTTATTTTACTTAAATGGTCTGGCTTCGTTCTAGAAGCCTTACTTTGGGGGTATTTCTGTCTTTTCTCCTTAGTGTATTAGTTTAGTTGATAGGCATACTTGTCAAGGTACACCATGACAAGTGAAATCATGTCCCTTGTTTTTGGGTCGTGACATGTATTTATAGAAATTTTTTGAAGCACAAAGCAACTAAAAATTATTTTATTCATCATAAAATTCTATTATATTAACTGTCTATTGGTGCCTATAATGCTTAACAGGTGAAAAGTTTTTTAGATGAGCGTAAGCTCAAATGAGCATTTGCTAAAACCCTTGGGCAATCCCTTGTTTGATGTTTTTAGAGTCTCAAAGAAAAGTACCTAGTATTGAACATTTTAGGGTGTTGATGCCTTAGGCTAGATTCATTCCATTCTTGTAATACACTTGGTGCATACTTCTTCGAAAATCTTTTTGAACATAAAAATTATGTAAAGAAAAATAAGTAGCGTGAATTATTATAAAAGAGGATGTTAGTTTGTGATAC
The DNA here is from genome assembly GCF_002878395.1 of Capsicum annuum. Taxonomy (NCBI): domain Eukaryota; kingdom Viridiplantae; phylum Streptophyta; class Magnoliopsida; order Solanales; family Solanaceae; genus Capsicum; species Capsicum annuum. Next base: position 109,043,210 of record NC_061122.1, on the reverse strand, counting down.
TCACATTTTTAGTAGCAGTATTTTTTTAGATGGTTGACGTTCTAATTATTCTATTCTTGATTTTAGCTCAGGTCACTATTGTGTGCCCTTTTTGCCTTAGTTGGTTATTTTGTATGTCCTTTCTATCCAAGGCCTAACTTTTTTTTGTTTGGGTTTTGAGTACAAATATTCAACTTTTATAGTACCAAATCCCCAATTTGAAGTGACAGATCTTGGTTCTCTGATTATAATATCTCTTCATCCTTTGCTTGTATGCCATCACTCTAATTTTGTCTAAAAGATACAGTTGTCTTCTTAATACATCATCCTTTTAATGCTTCTCTCCAAAAATAGAGGTTCGAATCACCTACCTTGTCTGGAATCAAAGCATCATCCTGATACACTAGAAAAAATAGGGCTTCCCTTGTGCTTGACTTTGTTGTTTTTTAATGCGCCTATAGCACCTTCGGTAATTTTTCTGTCCCATTAACTTTCTAATTTTCCACCTATTTTTAGGTTGGGAAACGCTGCCTTGTTTTATGATTCATTCGTCTCATTTATGTTTGGGTGGTATATATTGGAACTAATCCACTTGATGTGCAACTTATCCAAGAACTTGGTCACCTTGGCTCATACGAACTAGGGACATTATCACGGATAATATCCTTGGGTATCTCAAATTGGCAGATTATGTGATCCCAAATGAAATCTATCACTTCGTCGTCCTAGATATACTTTTAAGCTCCTGCTTAATCCATTTAAAGAAGTAGTTTCTCATAATGGTAGAAATTTTGCCTATCTTAAGGCCAATGGCAATGGACCTAGGTATCCATATCCTACTTTATTAAATACCAAGGGGTTGTTATTGCATGCATGCACTACCCAGGTTGATAAAGGTTGTGCACAAAACAATGGCATTTGTTATTCTTCTTGATGAATTTTTTAGCGTTTTGCTCCACGAGCTACCAATAGTATCCTATCCTTTTTTCCTTGTGTAGCTAATAATTTAATCTAAAGTAACTACAACACAGCCCATTTCATATCTCCTTTAACAAATAGTTGGTGCCCCCAATTTTGAGATATTTGTCTAAGGGCGCTAAATATGACCTTTTGTAGAGATTATCGTCCATCAGGTAAAATTTATCAACCTTCGTTTAGAGGGCAAAATAAGCTTCAGAATTCATGAGAAGTTTGCCATCCTTAAGGTAATTTATGTACCTATTTCTCTAGTCTAACACAAAAGGAGCGAGGTTTACCTCTTCCGTTGTCAGAGACTCGAGTGTTGAATGCAAAAGATGTACCAAAACTTTATTTTCCAAATTATCCACTTTGGTTGAGGATCCTAAGGTTGCTAGTGCTTTTGTTTCATTATTTTTACCTCCAAGAAATCTACTTCATTTCCTATTTTTTTTAAATAGGATAGATAATCTCAAACTATTACCACGTACCTTGACATCCGTTCCTCTTTTGCCTCTTATGTCCTACCTTTGTAGTTCACGACAAGATATGAATTATAAGAAAATTCAATGACTTCTTCTCCGATGCTTTGAGCCAGACCTAAACTTGTAAGAAGGGCCTCATACTTGGCCTCGTTATTAGTGAGTTGAACATAATTTATGGCTTACCTTAGTCTCTCTCCCCTTGGGGTCACTATGACCACCCCTTAGCTGGTTCCATTATTATTTGAAGCCCCATTAGTATACAAGCTCCATGTTCTAAGCCGGTTATTATAGGCCAACATGGCCTCCTTCTCGGCCTAAGATTAGCCATAAATTAGGATAAAAACATAATATTTGATGACATTCTAAGGTTTGTATTCGATATTGATTAAAAACCTATTTCTCCATTCTCCTTGACAATTCAAGCATGTAAAAGACATTCATAAATTGATAAGACATGACCATAATAATCGAGTGGCATATAAAATAAGGCCTAAACTTATGAGCGACCTTTATGAAGGTCAAATCAAGCATTTATAGGTGTGAATATTGTGTTTGTGCACTCAACAATCTTTTACTAATGTATAATTTGGAAACTAGCATAAATTTTCTTCCTAAACAAGCACAACACTTATCGTAACCTTCGCTACAACCAGGTAGAAAAGTAATTGCTCCATGTCCTATAATTTTGCTAAAAATGATGGGCTTGATAAGATTTTAATTCTCGGAAAAGCTTCTTGGCATTTAGGGGTCTATTTGAATTGACTGTTCTTTCATGAGAGAGAGAGAGAAAAGAAGTAGTTACATCTTTCTAAGGACCTTGAGATGAAATGACTAAGAGTAGACACTCAACTGGTAAACCTTTGAGTGGCTATAACACTGCCAAGTACATTTGATATCTCTTAGTTTCCTTGGATTTGTCTAGATTAACCTTAATCCCACTGCTACACATGGAAAACCCAAGAACTTACTAACCTACTTTGAAAGCAGATTTCTCTATATTTAACTTTATGTCATGTTTACAAAAAATATTATAGGCTTCCTAGTGTTGGGTCAAGTAATATTTACCCTCCTTGTAATGACCCTTCAGATTATTTTTCATATTTTTGCTTATTTTTGCTGTTAGAGCTTTTTCATAACTTCCCCAAGTCATTTATGATTTGCAGAAATTGACAGTTCAGTTACCGAGTAATTCATTTGCTTTTTAGAGTCAATTCTCTAGGTTCCAAATAGCCAATGGGAGAAAACTTTAGTTGAACAACCTTCAATAAAAATTATGACAGCATCAACAACTCCAGAATATCGAGTTTAGGCTAGGTGGACCTTTGGTTCATGTCCCGAGATAACTAGGCTCATTTTGCCTATTGGTCAGAAAGTTAAGAAAATGAAGCATGGGTGTGGGACTCATATTTTGTTGAAAAGACCTCTCATGGAAAATTTGAGCTGTTATCTGGTGCAGCTGCAATCGAAAGACAAAGACCGTGATTGCAATACCCATGGAAAAGAAAGTAGTTTTATCACAAAGGGCATGTTGCAATCACAACTCACCTATGCAGCCCCAAAATGGTGTGATCACAGGGTTGTGTATGCAATAGCGGGACTTGAGTACCTGGTATGGGTATAAATAGACCACAAAATAATGCAAATTCAGCCATTTCTCACCCCTTTCTTGAGTGCATAAACCCTTTACAGTGTGATAGCTCAAAATTTAAGCTTTTTGGTGATTGGGAAGCTAGATTTGCATTTATTTTAGTGATTATCTTCTGATTTAAGATAAGAATTTACCCTTTTCTTGGTGAAATTTCTTGATTTGTTGCTCAAAACCCCAAAACCTTTAGGGCTTGATTTGAGCCCTAATTTAGAATAGTGTTTACCTATTTTTAAGGGTAATGATGTAACGCCCCGAGTCTATACCCAGACGCTACATGGTGCTTACGACCCCGAAGGACCACAAGCTAACCCATAACTGATATCTGCTGTGAGCATTGAATAATAATACTGTAATAAATGCAAAAATAGGCTAAAATGCCATAAAGTTCAAAACATCTAAAATACTGATAAAATATACTACTGAAATAATAATCTGCAAAACTGAATACTGTCTGAATGTCTAGTTTAAAAATACTCTAAACTAAACGGTCTGAATGTGGAGTTGATGGGGCAATCCCCTAACTAACTTTGACACTACTGGCTGAATCTAAATCTGTCTATGCACGGTCGGGAACCTGAGCGTCTGAACCTATGATATGAGATATCATAGCACAAGGAAAGATTATCCATCAGTATGTGGAATATACTAGTATGCTTGATAAGGTAAGGCTGAATGTAAGGGTTCATATGCATGAACAATAACTGACGGAATGACATATAGTAACTGAACATGAGAGTACATGGATAACTGATACTACTGTAATTACTGAGTATGTACTACTGTGCATATAAATAAATATTGTGACTGAGTTTGTTTGAATCTAAGTCCTGAGTTCTAATACTCAGTAACTGATTTCTGAAGTTACTGAAAACTGAGTTACTGATACTAATTGATTGTATCTAACAACCCTAATTCTGTAGAACTCAACTGAATTCTATTCTGAATACTGAAATTGGAACTGTAACTGTGGGAGATAATTATCTAACCGACATGCCCCAAATAAGATAATTGAGTTGGGGTCCAACCTGTGACCCCAGTTGGAAGGGTGTCAGTACCGTGCCATAGGTTAAGACACTGAAGAGTCACCCTCTACTGGCAGGTGTCCTAAATGAGAATGGTGGTACTCTCTACGGCAGATAAAGCACCTCTTCAACCCTCAAATGACAAGTTGATGTCTCAACCTACGCTGACTACGCAGTTCTAGAACGTAAAGATTGCTTCTAAGGATCACTCCCTTTACTGGCAGGTGAGCCCCCATCCTTGGGTTCACTCGATGCTGAATCCTATTCAGAACTGAAAGACACTGAACTGAGTATACTAAACTGGACTGGACTAATATTGAGTTTACTGCATTTTCCTGAGTTCTGTAAGTAATTGAGTTCTACTGAGTTTTATAACTGAATGAATTCTACTGATTGTGATATGACTGATACTATTTTGTAACAAACACTGGCTCTACATAAACAACTAGATTGTTGGGTATTAAATACCCCTAGGACTCGATAACATCAAAAGGAAGGCATAGCATAATCTTAAATAACATAGCAATGTTCACTTGGTCATAATTCATTCATAAAGTTTCATCAAACACTTGTAATGCATTAACTTGTACATGAATGGTGAAGACATGTTAGCATGCTATAATGACATTATTTCATTATCATAGACAATTTATCAAACACATGGGAGGCATAACTAAATCCTTAAATCATAAACACTTAGGGTTGACGTGGTTTCAACAATTATCTTGCAAATTGAAGGGTTTATCATGAATATCATGTAAATCAACACATACTAGGATCAATTCTTGGAACATGTAATTTAAATCATGAATTAAAACCCAACAATAACATGAACATGAATTCAATTCAACTCAATCATAGAAATTCAAAATACACAATCTTGTATTTTGAAAAGGGTTCTTGGACTACATGGTGAAAGAAGCCTATGAATGAACACCTAACATACCTTGGGTTGTTAATTCTTGAAGTTCTTGGAGAAATTCTTGAGGTTGACCTTTATTTCTTGGAGCTAGGGTTTGTTTTCTTTAGAGAGAATGCTTGGATTTGGGGAAAAATTGAATAAAGAATGATTTTAAAATGTTTTTAGTGATTAAATCTCTTATCTAGACGTAATAAAATCATGGGAAAAGACTAATTTAACCCTAGACGTACTTATTAATTTTTGTCAAAAATTCTTGACCTGGGCCCTTGGTGTGATGTGCCATGATTGCATCGGGCCATTGGAAACTGACAATTGGGAATGTGGCTGGTGGCGTGATGCGGTGGAATCGTGTTGCAATGCTGGGTATGACCTGGAAGTTCACTACGACGCGGTGGCATGGCCCAACTTTACTGGAAATTGGACAATTGTGAATTGAAGTCTTGGCGCGATGCGCCAATAGTGTAAAGAAACACTGGATATGGACAATTGCCATTTGGCTAGCCTCCGCGACACACTGATTGCCAAATTGGCACATTGTCTTACAAAAATGGCTCTAACTCTTCACCTAGGTATCAGATTTGGGTGAATTTTATATCGTTGGAAAGTTGGATGAATTTCCTACGCATCAGTAAACTTTAAACTAAAAAATACTAGGTATTTCAGAAATTTTATATAGGGTAACCCATGTACTGAGGGTTAATTTAAGTTAGGAAAATATGGGGTACTATAATATCTAACCTTTGGGAACATTCGTCCTTGAATGAGACTGACTAAGATGAGAAACACTGATAGACTGATCTTACACGCAGAATATGCACACTGAAACATGACTACATAACTGAACTATTGACAAGCTGAGTTCTCATACTGAACATGAATATCTGATACATGGAATACATGATGGAAGTTACTTATAAGTTGAATTTTTATGCTGAACATGCGTATCTGATGCTCGAGTACATGAATGAACTGATTCATGAATACATAACTAAATATACAACGGTAATTGAAATCGAGATTATAACTGTAACTGAATATAGAACTGAGTAAAGATAAGGAAGACTATTACCTTAAGCTGAATCTGAGTTTATAGAGAAGAGGTGAGGATACTTGGTCTGTATATCTGCTTTTGAATCCTAAGTAGCCCCTTCAATGGACTGATTCCGCCAAAGAACTTTGACCAAGGGAACTTCTTTGTTCCTCAGTCTGCAAATTTGACGATCGAGGATCTAGACTGGAACCTCTTTAAAAGAGAGATTATTCTAAATTTTTACATCCTCTAAGGGAACTATGACTGCTGGGTCACCAATGCATTTCTTTAGTAAGGAGACGTGGAATACTGGGTGTACTGAAGCAAGATCTGAAGGAAACTTAAGCTTATAAGCTACCTTTCCAAAATGAATGAGAATTTTGCAAGGACCGACATATCAGGGACTGAGCTTTCCCTTCTTACCAAACCTCTTTACCCCTTTTATGGGAGAGATTTTCAAGAACACAAAATCACCAATCTTAAACTCGAGATCCTTTCTTCTCATATTTAGATATGATTTCTGTCAGCACTGGGCAGCCTTAAGTCTTTCTCTGATCAGCTGAACCTTCTCTAAGGCATCAAACACTAAGTCAGGCCCTACTACTGTAGTCTCACCTACCTCGAACCAACCAATTAGTGATCTATATCTTCTACTATAGAGAGCCTCAAACGGAGCCGTCTAAATACTGGAGTGATAACTGTTATTGTATGAAAATTTGATCAAAAGCAAGTCGTCATCCCAACTACCCTTAAAATTAACAACGCAGGCTATTAATATATCTACTAAAGTCTGAATGGTCCTTTCTGCTTGACCATATGTTTGAGGGTGGAAGGCTTTACTAAGGTGAATTCGGGTACTAAGACCCTTTTGGAATGCTTTCCATAAATAAGAGGTAAACTGGGACCTCTATCTAAGATGATGGATATTGGGACTCTATGTAACTTGACCAACTCCCTTATATAGATTTTGGCATTGTCCTCGGCTGAATAAAAAGTATGAACTAGCGAGAAATGAGCTAACTTGGTTATCCTGTCTACGATAACCCAAATAAAATCATACTGATGATGAGTACGAGGCAAGCCTATCAAAAAGTCCATGTTTACTTCTTCCCATTTTCATGTAGGAATACTGAACTCCTACATGGACCCACTAGGTTTCTGGTGCTCAATCTGAACCTACTGAAACGTAGAGTACTTAGCTACAAACTCTGTAATATTCCTCTTCATCCCACTCACCAATAGATCTCTCACAAATTGCGGTACATCTTAGTATCCCCTGGAAGAATAGAGTATCGCGTACCAAGTGCTTTTGTAAGAATTTGTTACCTCAAGTCATCTATACCTGGCACATATAAACGACCCTCAAAACGTAACACACCATCTCCCCCTTGGAATAAAACCTCTTTTTTCTAATCTCTAACTGACTCTTTTAACCTAATAAGACTGGATCTCTATCCTAATTTTTCTTCACTTTGGAAACTAGAGATGATTCTAAACTATTCTGCACCCACACACTACCCTCTGCTGAATCAACTAAGCAGACACCTAGTCAGGCAAGCTGGTGAACTTCTTGAATTAACTTCTTCTTATCATTCTCAACATGATAAACACCACCCATAGACAATCTACTGAGAGCATCAACTACTACATCGGGTGATACAAAATACTCATATTGTAATCTTTTAATAATTTTAACTACCTTTTTTATGCAAATTTAAATCTTTCTGATAGAACATATACTGAAGGCTTTTGTGATCTATGAATGAATCAACATATACCCCATACAAGTAATGCCTCTAAATCTATAAGGCAAATACTACATCTTTTAACTCGAGATCATGAGTCAGGTAATTCTTCTCATAGGGATTAAGCTATCTGGAGGCATAGGATATGACCTTACCTCTTTGCATGCGGACATAACCCAAACCTACTCAGGATGCATCACAATGCACAAAAAACCCATCTCAACCATCTAGTAGAGTCAAAACTAGGGCTGAGGTGAGTCGAGTCTTCAACTCTTGAAAACTCTTCTCGTAAGAATCTGACCACTGAAACTGGACTTCCTTCTGAGTCAATCTGGACATAGGGGATGCAATAAACAAAACACCTTCAACAAAGTTATGATAATAGCCATCTAAACCCAAAAAACTCCAGATATTGAATGGAGAGATGAGTTTAGGCTAGTTTCTCATCACCTCAGTCTTTTAAGGATCAACTCTAATGCCATCACCAAAAATAATATGACTAAGAAATGCTACTGACCTTAGCCAAAATTTGTACTTGCTAAATTTGGCGAATAACTAATGAGTTTTGAGAGTCTTAAGTACGATTCTGAGGTGATCTACGTGATCATTCCTGTGACGAGAATAGACAAAAATGTCATCAATGACGACTATAACAAACATGTCCAAGTGCTGCTTGAACACGCGATTTATTAAGTCCATGAAAGCTACTTAGGCATTAGTAAGACCAAAGGACATAACTAGAAACTTAAAGTGACCATACTATATTCTGAAAGCTATTTTTGGAATGTCATATTCTTTGACTCTGAGCTGGTGATAGCCTAATATGAGGTCTATCTTAGAAAAGTAATTGGCACCCTAAAGTTGGTCGAATAAGTCATCGATTCTAGGAAGTGCATATTTATTCTTGACTGTGATTTTGTTCAACTGACGATAATCTATACACATTCTAAGAGAACCATCTTTCTTACGCACGAATAAGACTGGTGCACCCCACAAAGAAATGCCGGGTTTCATAAATCTCTTATCTAGGAAATCCTTCAACTTTTCTTTTAACTCTCAGTGTACTTTTAGTGCCATTCTATATGGCAGAATAAATATGGGCTAAAAATCTAGAAGAAGGTGTATTCCAAAGTTAATTTTCCTTTCGAGAGGAATTTTGGAAAGATATTCAGGAAACACATTTGAGAATGCATTTACTACTTGAACTGACTCAAGAGTTGGATTTTCTAAGTTAGAGTCTTTGACTCTCAGAAGATGGTTGACACATCCCTTGGATATCATTTTTCTCGCTCTAAGGTATGAAATAAACTGAACCATAAACGTTGTGGTACTACCCCTCCATTCAAGGACTGGTTTATTTGGAAACTAAAAATAAACTATTCTATTTCTCTGATTTAGGATGATTGAAATTAAAGCTACTTGTTCTAGCTCTCTTATTCTGCCTCTCTCTCTCTTTATTATTAGCCTCTTCTATCTGCTAAGCATGGAACATGAGCTTGGATATGTGTATCTCCTTAATCAATATTGCAGTTATGCACTCTTTAACCACACTATCGGACCCCCCAGATATAAATTTTCTTATTTTAGACCTACTGTCTACTACTACATGGGGAGAATACCTAGCTAACTGAGTAAACTTAAGGGAATACTCTTTCACACTCATACTTCCCTACTTGAGATTGATGAACTTTAACACCTTAGCTTCTTTTATCTCTAAGGGAAAAAATATATCTATGAAAGTAGTAGCAAACTCTTCCCACTCTATGGGATCTGCATCTGTGCCCCTATCTACCTTTCACTGCTTAAACTATGTATGAGCTATATCTTGTAGTTGATAGGCAGCTAAATCAGCACTCTTACTGGAATTCACTCCCATAATATCTGTGACTTTCTAAACCTGATCGAGGAACTCATATGGATCCTCTTCTAACTTAGATCCTGAGAATAGGGGAGAATTTATTCGGGTGAAGTATCAAATCCTAGATGCAGCAGTATTGGCCACTGGATTGTCCAGAACAAAAGCTAGCCGTTTATTCTAAGCTGCTATGGAATTGGCTAAAGGGGTGAACACAACTCTGAATTCTGCATGAGAGACATACTCATCCATAGGATCTGCCTGAATGGGCTGAGGTGTTGACTGATTTCTAGTTCTTCTTTTATCATTCTTTTTAGGAGGCATGTTCTATAAATAAAAAAAAGAAATAGATTAGACTGAGAGTTTAACTTGAGCTCATGCTCACTCGCACGTCATGAATATTGTATGAAGGGAAACATTTTCCTAAAACATCTCTTAGCCTCCTATCAATAAGTATGGCGCGCTACACACTTATGTACAAGACTATACTTGGTGTGGTTTTTAGACTCCCTAGGACTCTATTGAACCTTAGTCTATGATACCAAATTTGTAATACCCTAAGTCTGTACCTCGGATGCTACATGATGCTTACAACCCCGAAGGACCATAAGCTAACCTATGACTGATATCTTTTGTAAGCACTGAACAATAATACTGTAATAAATGCATAAAATAGGCTAAAATGCCTTAAGGTTCAAAACATCTGAAATACTGATAAAATATACTACTAAAATGATAATATACAAAACTGAATACTATCTTAAAGTCTAGTCTGAAAAGTATCTAAACTGAACTGCCTGAATGTAGAGTTGATGGGACAATCCCCCAACTAACTCCAACTACTAAAATACTGAGTAAGAAAAATATTCTTAATAGATGAGGACTCACTACTAAATCTGACACTACTGGCTAAATCTGAAGCTGTCTATGAGCGATCGAGAACCTGGGCATTCGAACCTATGATATGAGAAATTATAGCACAAAGAAAGAGTATGCCCTAGTACGTGGAATATATCGGTATGCTAGATGAGGTAAGTCTAAATAAAAGGGTTCATATGCATGAACAATAACTGACTGAATGATATCGAGTAACTAAACATGAGAGTACATAAATAATTGATACTGCTGTAAATACTGAGTATGTACTACTGTGCATATAAATAAATATTGTGACTGAGCTTGTCTGAAGCTAAGTCCTAAGTTCTGATACTGATTAACTGATATATGAAGTTACTGATAACTGAGTTATTGATACTGATTAACTGTATCTAACAACCCTAATTCTATAGAACTAAACTGAGTTCTATTCTGAAGACCGAAACTGAAACTATTACTGTGGGAGGTAATCATCTAACCGACATGACCTAAATAAGATAACTGAGTTGGGGTCCAACCCGTGACCTCAGTTGGAAGGGTGTCAGTATCATGCCATAGTTAAAGACACTAAAGAGTCACCCTGTACTGGTAGGTACCCTAAACAAGAATAGTGGTACTCTCTACTGGCAGTTAAAGCACCTCATTAACCCTTAACTGGCAAGTTGATTTCTTAATCTACATTATCTACGTAGTTATAGAACACAAGGATTTCTTCTAAGGATCACAACCTTTACTGGAAGGTGAGCCCCCATCCTTAGGTTCAATCGGTGCTAAATCCTACTCCCAACTGAAAGACACTAACCTAAGTATACTGAACTGGACTTGACTAATACTGAGTTTATTGAGTTTTCCTGAGTTTAGTAACTGACTGAGTTCTACTGAGTTTTGTAATTGATTGAATTCTACTGATTATGACATGACTAATACTACTTTGTAACTGACACTGTCTCTAGGTAAACAAATAGATTATCGAGTATTAAATACCCCTAGGACTCGATAGCATAAAAAGAAAGGCATAGCATAATTTTGAATAACATAACAATGTTCACTTAGTTATAATTCATTTATAAAGGCATTTCATCAAACACTTGTAATTCATTTAACTTGTACATGAATGGGGAAGACATGTTAGCATACTGTAATGGCATTATTTCATTCTCATAGATAATTTATCAAACACATAGGAGGCATAACTGAATCCTTAAATCATAAACACTTAGGGTTGACATGGTTTCAACAATCAACTTGAAAATTAAAGGGTTTATCATGAATATTATGTAAATCAACACATACTAGGATCAATTCTTGGAACTTGTAATTTAAATCATGGATTAAAACCCAACAATAACATGAACATGAATTCAACTTAACTCAATCATGGAAATTCATAAATACACAATCTCTGTATTTTGAAGAGGGTTCTTGGACTTCATGGGTAAAAGGAGCCCATGAATGAACACCTAACATACCTTGGGTTGTTAATTCTTGAAATTCATGGAGAAATTCTTGAGGTTGACATTGATTTCTTAGAGCTAGGATTTTTTTTCTTGAGAGAGAATGCTTCGATTTGGGAAAAATTAAATAAAGAATGATTTTAAAATGTTTTTAGGGATTAAATCCCATATCTGGACGTAATAAAATCATGGGAAAAGACTAATTTAACCCATAATGTACTTATTAATTTTTGTTAAAAATTCCTGACCTGGGCCCTTGGCACGACGCATCATGATCACGTCGGGCCACGAAAAACTGATAATTAGAAATATGGCTAGTGGCTCGACGTGGTGGCATCACATTACAATACTTGATGAGACCTAGAAATTCACCATGACGCAGTGACATTGCATAGATTTACTGGAAACTAGACAATTGTGATTTGAGGGCTTGGCGCAAAGCGCCAATATCATGAAGTAACACTGGAAATGGACAATTACCATTTGGCTGGCCTCCACCATGTGCTAATTGCCAAATTGGCACACTGTCTTACAAAAATGGCTCTAACTCTTTGCCCGTGTATCAAATTTAGGCTAATTTTATATTGTTGGAAAGCTGGCTAAATTTCCTACGCATCTGTAAGCTCTAAACTAAAAAATATTGAGTATTTTAGAAGTTTTATATAGGGTAAATCATGTACTGAGGGTTAATTTAAGTTAGGAAAATATGGGGTATTACAAATAATTTCTTGGGTATGTAAGAATGTTGGATTGGTTTTGGAAAAATAATTTTCATAAGTGGCACCCATAGGGTTTTGTGTGATTTTCAGACCCAAAGTATAATAGTGCAATATTGGTATTGTTATTCTCGTATTGATGAGTAGAATATTTTTATGATAGCTTTGTATCTTGATGAGGCTTCTCTAAAGGGAAAAGTGGTAGAGTAGTGTATTATCATGTATTCTTCAACATTGAGGTAGGCTAGGTTTACCCCTTGTTATATTAAGCTATTTCATAATATTCTTATGATATTGTGCTAAATTTGGGATGAGTCTTAGGTGTTGGGTTGATGAAATGCAAGACTTGAGTTAATTGGACTATTTTTAGACTAATTTGAAATTGTAGAGTTGGAATACTTTGCTTGTTCCTTATGCCTTAGGTGGATTGGACCTTATTACTCATGTTTCATATGAGAATGCCTTAGATTGCTCAATATTAAGCAAAATTCCCGAGACTTCTCTAGTCAAGTGGAAGTTGCTTAGTGACACATGTTTAGGATAATATTGACCTTAGTTTCTTACATTAATGAATGTTGACTAACTTTCCATTGGACTGAGTTAAAATGTTTGAGAATCTATACCTTAGGGCTATTGTGGCTAACTTAACATCTAAAAAGGGATTTATATGCCTTAGCCTAGTTTGGTGTAGAATTTGACTTACAATATATTTTCGAGATTTAGAAGTGGGCTCTCTGACCCACCTTAAGCCAAGATCAATGTTAGTTCTCCTAAAAACTTTTTATGTGTGTTAAATACCTCAAGAATTCCTTTTGAGTAAATATTAAAGAACTTAGAATGTGATGGTTGTGGTGATGATGATATTGAAGTAATGCTCATGGACTAGTTGTTTAGATTGCTGATTATATTATGGTGAGACATTGATTATGCTATATGAAGTGGTTTGTTATGCTATGAAAAACCTTTGGGTAAGCACATGATAAAATATTATGCATGCTTTTTAATAGGCTCTTGATAATGATGAATGTTACGCCATTACCTATGCTATTGATAAGTTATTGCCTATGCTAATGCTTATGATTATGATCATGCTAATCAATTGTGCATAGAAAAATATCCTTATTGATGATATTAGCAATTGTTCCATGAAGTATGTTAGAACTCATGGTTATTGATCATATGGAAGTTATGCTATTAATTATTTTGAAACCGTGATGCTTGCTTATATGATCACTTATGCTATTGATTATGCCACCAACTATAAAAATATGGCTACCGATTTGAGTTTAGATATTTATTATATATATACCGGTTTAATTTCAAAAAATGATGTTGATGTTGATTTTATACCTGGTTCAATTTCAGAGAATGACTATGATGATATATACCCAGCAAGGTCGAAGAATAATTATGATGATACATTGATGCAAGGTAAGATGGGAGGATGATTTTAATGATATATTGATACACGATAAGGCTGAAGGATGACTATGATATATACCCGACAAGGCTGGAGGATGATTATGATATATACCTAGCAAGACCAGAGGATTATTGAGATATATACCCAATAAGGCTTGAGGATGAATATGATGATGCATAGATATCCAATAAGACCGTTGGATGATTATATTGGTGTATGTATGTGTACATCTACCGGTTCGAGTTCGGATATGCCCTATATATAGCTATCATATATATATAAATACTTACACATTGTTGGTTATAATGAGGGATAATAATAATCAATAATAATGATGATTAGCGATAATGATATTTAGTTGATAATAATGCCTAGTCGATAAAGAGGATTAGTTAGTAATGGTGATTAGTGGATATGTGGTGAATAGTTTTTAAATGATGACTAGATGTTATATGATGACTAGTGAACAAATGAATTTGTTAATAAGAGATGGTTAGCTAATACATTGTGACTAGTGAGTATTGATGCTAAGCTTGTTAAATAATGATAATCTGAGAAAGGTGGGTAAATAACTGATTGATGATAATTGTGGAATAATGGTTAAATGATGATGAAGGTTAGTTATAATGTTGGTTGATTTCTTTATTATAACCTTGAGTGTACTCTTCAGGCATGTGAGAGTCTATGCTGAGTTATTTACTTTTCAGCACCAATTAGCGTATGATATCCAATTTTCTAGTTTGTGATTTATTGTGTGATACATTATTAATTCAATCTATTTAATTATATTGGACGACAATGTTGGCATGTGTTGATGCCTTGTGTTATATTATTATTTCAATTAAATACCTTATTATGTACAACGTTATTGGAGATAATTTAGGTTTATTTCTGTAACCTAATGTAGTTATGTTATCTTTCATTTTAACATACTTATATCATGATAACATCTAAGAGTGGATTTAGATACCTTAGCCTAGTCTAGGGTAGAATTTTGCTTATAATATATTTCAGGGATTAAAAAGTGGGCTCTTTGACAACCCTTAAACCAAGATCGAAGTTAGTTCTCTTAAAAATCTTCTACGCTTTTTAAATACCCAGAGAATACCTTTTGATGCAAAATTGAAGAACCTTATCATGTGATAGTTGTGGTGATGATGACATTGAAGTAATGCTCATGGACTAGTTGATTAGATTATCTATTATGTTATGGTGAGACATTGATTATGCTATAATAAGCAGTTGGTTATGTTATAAATAACCTTTAGGTAATCCCATGATAAACTATTATGCATGTTATTTAATAGGCCATTATAATGATAAATGTTAAGCCATTACCTATGCTATTGAAAAGTTATTGCCTATGCTAATGCTTATGATTATGATCATGCTAATCAATTATGCACAAAAAAATATCCTTATTGATGATATTAGCAATTGTGTTATGAATTATATTAGAAGTCATGCTTATAGATCAAATAGAAAGCTATTCCATTAATTATTTTGAAATCGTGATGCTTGATTATATGATCACATATGCTATTGATTATACCACCGACTATGAATATGTGGATGCTGGTTTGAATATGGATATTTTTTTTATATATATGTACTTAGTTCAATTTCAGAAGATGATATTGATTTTATACCCAGTTCAATTCTGGAGGACGACTATGATAATATATGTCAAGCAAGGATGGTGGATAATTATGATGATACATTGATACCCGACAAGGATGGAGGATGATTATAATGATATATTGATACCCGAAAAGGCCAAAGGATGATTAGATATATACTCAACAAGGCCGGAGGATGACTACGATATATACTCGATAAGACCGGAGGATGATTATATTGGTGTGCCTATGTGTACATACCAGTCCAAGTCCGGCTATGCCCTATGTATCGCTATCATATATATATATATATATATATATATATATATAAATACTTGCAAACAGTTGGTTATAATGATGGACAATGATGATTAATGATAATGATGATTAGCGGAAATAATGATTAATTGGTATTAATAAATATTTGATAAAGAGGATTAGTTAGTATATGGTGATTAGTGGATATGCGGTGAATAATTGTTAAATGATAACTAGAGGTTATATGATGACTAATTATCAAATGGAATAGTTAATGAGAGATGGGTATCTAATAAATTATGACTATTAAGTATTGATGATAAGATTGTTAAATGATGATAAATTTAGAAATATGGGTAAATGACTGATTGATGATAATTGTGGAATGATGGTTAAATGACAATGAAAGTTAGTTATAATGTTGGTTGAGTAATTTATTCTATCCTTGAGTGTACTCTCCAAGCATATGGGAGTCTGTGATGAGTTATTTACTTTTCCATATCAATTGGAGTATGGGAGCCAATTTTATAGTTTGTGATTGGTTCTTTGATGCATTGTGATGCGTTATTATTTTGATCTATTTACTTATATTGCACGACGATATTTTCATATGTTGATGCCTTGTGTTATATTATAATTCCAGTTAAATTTCTTATTATGTACAAGGGTTTTGGAGATAATTCAGGTCCATTTCTGTACCTTGACTTAGTTATGTTATTTTACATTTTATCATATATCATGATTTTAGCTCAGTTAGCCAGTGATGCTTACTGATTACTAGTTGTTTTGGTACCCATACTACACTTCTATACCTTTTTGGTACAAATCTGAGTACTAGCTATCATCGTTGATCATTAATCATGTTGTGTTGATATTCAAAGATAGGGTGAGCTCTTCTGTCAAGATAGATGTTGTTGAATATTCTAAGTCATTGAGTTGTATTATTGTTAGATGCTCGTGTACTGGATCTATTAGGTCGTGGAATGGTATATTGTATGGACTATATTAACTATCTAAAACCCTTTGCTTATTTATAAACTATGTTCTTGAAATTCACCTATGTTGGCCATTTTCTACCGAACAAGCCCATTATGTTAGCTTTGGGTTATGTTTTGGTTTACTTATATTCGAGATTTAGTAGGTGCCATCATGACTCGTAAATTTAGTCATGACAAATTGGTATTAGATCCAAGTTTAACTGGTATTGTTGGTACAAGAGCAAGTTCTAGTAAAGTCTTACGAATTAGAATGATGACGTCCTTTTCCTTTCTTTAGGAGGCTATGGGACATTCTTAGGATTTCTTCACTTCTTTCACTCATTTTATGCTAAGAGTCTGAGTTAGTTAGTAGAAGTATTCCTTTGAATTTACTCTCTTGTAGATAGCCAGGACATGTGATATTACTACACGAGATGAGAACACCTAGACTTTGAACTATTGAAAAATTCCCTCATTTGAAGTCTCTGGACTTGGTAGACTAAGGGTACCACTCGTACCCTTTAGATACGAGTTAATGACCCCTTATTATACCTTAGGCAATGTGATGATGGAAACTCACTATCCTAGGTACAAGTGAGGCTCTAACCAATCATACCTTAAGGTATGATTCGTACCAACACAAAGCGTATAGAGTGATGCCAAGATCAAAAGTGGTCTGTTTTTAGTATGGTTGATGAATATGAGTTAGGGTTGAGTCGTACATGACCCAATAGTGTATGGTCATATCCTTAACAGTGTCTATGACCTAAGATAAACCTAGGGTATGAGTTAGGGTATCACTCGTACCCAAGGGTATGACTACTTAAGTGAGTCGTATGGTGAGTCGTACCCCTGGACGGGTTCAATTTTCAGCTTTTAACTAAGGGCGTTGTGGTTATTTTCCATGTCTAAAAAACGTTAAGTCCTGTCACTATAGAAGTGTGTCCAGCCTCCTAAACATCCATTTTGATGGATCAAACACTCTAAATACTCTCTCAAGTTCATCTTTGAAGGATTAAAGGCTAGGGTTTCAAGGGTGATCTTTAAGAGGCAAAGTGAAGTCAATGTTCTTGATTATTGAAGTTGTATAAGGCATGTAAATCTTCCCCTTGCTAAATAACTCTAAACCCATGTATTTCACACTTGGATTAGTAAGTGTATATGGTGGTTTTGAAATAAAATGAAAAGGTTTTTGTTGCCTAATGATGAATAATGATGATTCTTGCTTAGAATCATGTTTATACCTGTAATTGATGGTAGTTTGAACACGTGAATGCTTGTTGTATGTGGTCTAACATGTGGATCTTTAGTAACCCTAGTATTGATGATTTCTATCATGAAATTGTCCTTGGTAAAGGCATGTACACAAGGTGTTTGTGAAAATGTCTGAGTGAGATATCTAGTTACATAATGATGATGCTTTGAACTATGGCGATGGCCTAATATGTATGAATTCTTAAAAAATGATACTGTGAAGGTAAAATGAATCAAGTATTGTGTAATTGATAAATTTGATGGTTTGATGAATAAAAAGGGGGTTAAAGTCCCTAACATAAAAATGAACTTGAATTATGTATTGAACTAAATTGTGGTATAGAATTGGTAATGAAGTATGAATGGCTTGTAAGGGTTTTGAGGACCATAGTATGAATTATATGATGAGTTTAATTAAGGCATTGGCCTATTTAAATGGTTGATTAACGAAGGCTCCCATGAGGACCATGTGGTCATGTATGGTGTTGTATTGGCTAAATGGGTTAAAGTCCTTATCTATAGAATTAAATATATGTGGATGCATGGACAAAGGGTTAGAGTCCCAATATTGACTGATGATAGTCATGATGGCTTCAGGTTAAAGTCCCTTGCCTAATGACATCGCTTATGGTTAAATTCCCCTGCATAATGAGATCTCATGAGGTTAACGTCCCTCGCTAAATGAATTGGCTTAGTATTAGAGCCCTCTATCTAATTTGGCATGAGGTTAGACTCTCTTGCCAAATGCGTAAGTATGTGGTTAGAGTCCCTTTCTTGAATGAATGTGTGTAAATGGTTAGAGTCCCTCACTTATATAATTGTGCGTAAGTCATTAGAGTCTCTTACTTAAATGGATTTGCATGTGGTTAGAGTCCTTCACTTAAATGGATGTGTATTTGGTTAGAGTCCCTCATTTAAATAGATGTATGTGTTGTTAGAGTCCCTTACTTGATGATATGTGAATATGGTCAAAGTCTTATTCCTAATGAGAAATGCTTGAATCTAAAGTGCGGAAGTTGGAGTCCTCCATTGCATGTATGATGAATGAGAGCTTCCAAATGACTGATAAGACTTGTCCCCTTGGTTAGCATGTGATATGTCTATCTGTATGGATAAGGTCATGAATGTTATTGAATATGATATATATTGACTTATTATTGAATGATGATGCTATTTTATCCTTATCCTTGAGTTACATGCTAGCATTCCAACCGCTAACCATCTTTGGATACTATGTCCCTACGCGACATAGGGTCTGGAGCATCTTTTTCTCTTCCTGCACAGTGATTAGGCAATCAAAATGGTTTATGCATTGACTTGGGAGTAGTGAACTTCCTTAATTCGGAAGATTTTCCTTCTTGGTCTCCTATCTTTAGACTTAGTCTTATATGGACTTAGTTTGGGTATTTTTGGGGGCTTGTCCTAACATATATGTAATACCCTGTATTTTGTGTGTACTTGTCAGATTTATATGGAACTTGGTATATCCTTGTGGTATACGCAACGAACAAGATTTGTTATGCAAGTATTGATGGTGTAGATCGAGTTCTAGATAGTGCCTACACATTTTAATATGACGTGACCAATTTAACATCGATACAACTATTTCACTAAGAATATTAAGCCGGTATTTTAATCTAAAGTTTAAAGTGACAAAGTATATACAAGTTTTAGGTTAGATGAAAGGGATTAAGAACTGAAAATGGAGTATTTTGTTGAGGTGCTTGCTTGACTTAATTAAGCTAGTAGGTGGGTCACCTACTTGAGTTACATAAGCCAAGTTAATGGACCAAGTCCATGGATTAGATTTCGGCCTTTATTAGTATACTTATTTGGGCCTAAATTAAGTAAAAGAGGAGGGAAATAGAGAAAGGACCAATAACTTAAATCTACCGAGGCACAATGTAATTGAGCCTAATAAAGGATCAAGCAATTAGTTGCATCACCTACTTTGACCTTTTGAGCAGCTTGATCCCCTTAAGTAGGTGCATCACCTACTTGGACCCATCTTACCAATTTGAGGCCCAAAATGCAGCCTAGTAGATAGCTAAAATAGGGCCTTTAAAATGCCAAGTTGCTGGTCATTTTCCTTTATTCCTAAGTCACAAAAAGGATTATATTTCACAAATTCTCTAAAACAACAAGAAGCATCCCTATATTTCCTACTAGGATTCTTGAAGAAACCCCAACCTTTGCAGGCCAAGGTAAGTGAAAATACTTAAGGTTTAGCTTGATTCTCTCATAGAAGATTAGGACAGCATGTTATTCATGATTAATTCTAAGTCTAAGACAGAATATAAAACAAGCTTGCTGCTCACTTTTCTTGTTATTAAGAGACTTTTATATTCTTCTTTGATTTAAAGTGTGAAGAAAAGTTCAATTTCTTGGAGAGTTCAAGTTAAAAGATAATTGTAGAAGATTAAGGTAAGGTTACTGCTCCATTTTATCCTAATTAAATAAGAATTCGGGAAAGAATTATGGATGTGTTGTTATTAAAAACTTAACGGATGATGAGTTCCATATTTGATTACTATAATAAAAGGGATTTAGGGTTGTTTTGTGGACTATTTTGTGTGCATATGTTAGGGGCTGCCAGGTTGATGTTGGGGAAAGGTGTGATTAGTTCTTATTGAAATATAGAAGAAAGGAATGGTGGCATACCACCAAATTAATTATTGCATATGTTTATTGCCCATTCTATTTTGTGCATTGTTTGGAGGGTGCATTGAATCCAAAGTTATTTCAGGGGATCTTATAAGAATATATATGGTATGTGAATGTACTTGGAGGGGAAAAGGGTTAAAATAACACCCTTGAATGATAGATTAAGGGCTTACTGCCCGACTACTGTTTAGGTGAAGTTAAGTAGCCAAAATGTTTTAGTTGATCACTAACATTAGTTTACCATATATTTTATTGTAGATAAGAAATCTAAAAGGCAGGAATTCAAGTTGGGTTAGTATCGTAGTTATACAACAAGGTATGTAAGGCTACTCTATGTCATATTCTTTGGCATGAAATCTAACACTTGTGGTGCAAAGTAAGCTTCTAAAGATTTCCCATAGTAAATGATACCTAGTAGCAGCACATGATCTCCCATCTAGCTAATGACCTTGATTTCGCTCCCTAACGTGTTAAAATACCTCACCATATGTTTATTATTAAGTCTACATTTTTACATCCACTAGCAAGTCTCCTTTAAGTCAAATAAGACCCGTATGTTATTTTCAGTGCCTAAATATTTCATATATGTACAATCTGCCCCATACCTCTTTGTCATTGCATTAGGTGTTTATTCACATATCTCTTATTGGTAGATTATTGTGCAAAGGTACAAAAATGTTATGACCATCAAAGTAACAATCTCAAAGGCTAAATAAACTAAGTAATACAAAATTGTATTAAAGAGGGTGGCATCTCAGAGGCATAAGCCTAGCTTGGGCCAATCCAGATACCTTTATAAGTGGGTGGCAGGTCAGGCGTAAGCCTAACATGGGCCGATTCCAATGTTTATATATGGGTGAAATCTTAGAGGCATAAGCCTAGCATAAGCCGATCCCGATTTATCTACTTACCACTGATCTGCTGGTCATTTGTATCATATCCAAATATTATGAAGTAAGAATGGTAAAATAAATTAAAAAATGTAATGTACTTGACCCTACAAGTATATATAAAGGTGGTCTACTAGCACTATTTGTACACTCGTATCTGATTTCCATTGAGCTCTTATATCATGAGTGGTTACTTTTAGCCTTACATATTCAATATACATTTTCGTACTGACGCACCTTGTGGGGGACCGGTATTTCATGCTACAAGCACAGGTGCTTCAGCAAACACACCTTCTTTAATACCCCATACTTTTTCTAGTTCAGCTTAGCTCCTAGTGAGCAAAGTGTTTAGTTGGTGAATAATGTTATAGAAATCACTTACAACCAAGTTGAGCCAAGAACCTTAGATTTATCCAAAGTTTGGTGTTTTATTCTACAAGGTTCAAATTTTAAAGTGTATAATTCTTGATGCATGTAGTATTTTCCAGCTCAAGACCCACTATATTGTAGATAATTGAGTCAGTTTTCCAACGATACCAATTTTACCTTAATCTGATACCCAGGCGAGAAGTTATGATATTTTTTGTGTGAGGCAGTAGCTTACCACGATTATATTGCATCGCGGTGAGCCCCTAAATCATAATCGTCCTTTCCATTATCTCACCGTAATTGTCCTGTGTCGCACTAGAAATCACGGAGGAATAGGTAATGCATTGCAGTAAAGTGCAAATTCGCACTCGCCTATTTCCAATGACGCAATGCGATAGCACCACATTGCGGTGAAGTACAAATTTGTACTCGTCCTTTTCTATTAATACAATACGATAGCACCGCACACATCGAGATGCAAAATCAGACTATAGTCACAATTTTAAATTTCAAAAGGGAATTTAAGTCAATTATTCTCGCCCTAATTCATGAAAATAGATGATTTAACCTTATTAAAAGCATATTACGCTCTTTATTCAGCAAATTTCCCTCTAAGAAAACCCTAAGGCTTCAACCTTGAGTCCAAGAAATCCAAATTTTCACCATTCCTTTTCTAGATAACTAAGAATTAAAGCTTTCGAGTTTAAGAACGTCAAGAAGAAGCTTCAAGAACATCGTTAGGAATTCAAAGTTCAAAATTTTGCATTCAAATAATCAAATAAGGTATGTAGGGTTATAAGCAAAATTTCACCTTTCAATTACTCATGCTAAGGTGAGCCATTTATACTTATCATGCATTGTTTATGAGAATGATATACATTCCATCACTGGTTTACTTATGCATTCAACCCCACGTGCTCAGTACATTCCAAAAGTACTGGTCCACATAAATGTCTATGTGCTACATTGCTTAATAATGTAGGTTCGGGCACTCAGTTCTAGCAGTGTGATTGACCGTGAGCATCTCTAGCTACATCCGACAGTTGGTGATTCCTCATAGTTCAGGGACCCAGTTAATCAAATTTCTAGCTTTTCAAAGTAGTTTACTCTGTTATTTTTAGTAAGTTTGAGTCAGCTGGGAGTCTGTCCCAATGACTCTCTAGTTAGTAGTATTAGAGGCTTGGTTATTCAGAGCTCCTAGTTAAATACATTCAGAAATTATATTTAGTTAATTCTAGTTCAATTTAGACAATATTCAGTAGCTCAGTATTGTTTTGCATGCTTAGATTCCTATATTATAAGTTACAGCTTTAGTAGAAGGCTTAAATGATTAGGTTGAGACTACTCATAGTATTGAGCACTGTGTGATGGCTCGAGACCCATTTTTGGGGCTTTACAAACTTAGTATCATAGTGTAAGGTTTCAAGAGTCCTAGGGAGTTATACAAGACGTGTTATGTAGAGTCTTGAACATGGATGTGAAGTGTACCTCAGTTATGAGCAGGAGGCTACGGAATGATTTAGGAAATCATCCTTTTCTTTCATGATCTATCATGCTTACAATATTTCTATCTTTTTTTAACTCGTGATTTTACGAGGCAGAATATGCTTCCTCGCCGAGCTAATGCTCGTAAAATTATAATTAGCCACCCTAACCTGTTGACCTTCTGAATGAGAATGTATCCCATGATGAATTTCGGGCTACCTTTCAAGCGTTAGCCCAAGCTGTGACTGCCAATGTTCAAGGCAACCATCAAGCTACAATCCCATTACAGTGGAATGGTAATTTTCCATATCCAGAATTCATGACTTCATGAAAATGAATCCGCCTAAGATGTTTGGGTCAAAAATAGGTGAGGACCCAAAGTTTTACTTAGATAAGCTAAGAAAGATCACCCAAATTATGCATATTACTAAGGAGGAGAGTGTAGATTTGGTATCCTATTGGATAAAAGATGTGGTGTATGATTGGATGGTAATATGAAAGAATGGTAGAGGTAAGAATGTAGCTCCTATAAGTTGGCAGGTGTTTCTAGATGCATTTCTAGATAGGCTCTTTCCATGTGAGTTAAGAAAAGCTAAGGTAGAGGAGTTCATGAACCTAAGGCAGGGCTCGATGTCAGTGAAAGATTACTACCTTAAATTCGATAAGTTTTCTAAGTATGCCATTGACACGAAGGCTAACCCTAGGTCGGGTATGAGTAAGTTTGTTACTAGAGTGTCTAGTTTTGTGGTCAAGGAGTGTAGGACTGACATGCTTATTGGGGATATGGATATTGCTAGGCTGATGATTCATGTTTGACAAATTAAGGTAGAAAAGTTGAAGGGAAGAGAGAAAGGAAATAAAAATTCCAGAACTAGGCAGTTTGAATATGGCCAGACAAGGTCTGGAGGGGGAAATCATTTGTAGTTTCAAGGTCGCTCATCTATGCCAAAGCCATCTTCAGCCAGTGCTCCCACACACAGAACTAGGCAGGAGCCGTGGGTTAGAACTTCTATGGCCAAGTATCGGAGTAATGTGGGTGGAAAACCCAATCATCCTTCATGTGCTAAGTATAGTAAGAATCATCTTGGTGAGTGCTTATTGGGACAGAAAGGCTGTTATGGATGTGGTAAGTTGGGTCATGGAATCAAAGAGTGTCCGCATACTAAGTAGAAAAGTAGGGTTTTTCATCCCCAATCTTAGGCTACTAGTGCACTAGCTCCTATAGGTCACCCAGTCCCTTGTCAGGGTGCATCATCCAGTACCAGTGGCGGTCAGTGCCAGAATCGATTCTATGCTTTACCATCCTGTCAGGAGTAGGAGAGTTTGCCAGATATTGTTATAGGTGTGCTTCGTGTATTTCATCTTGATATTTAGGTACTGTTAAACCCTAGGTCGAATCTCTCTTCAGTGACCCTATTAGTTGTAGTGAATTTTGGGGTAGATCATGAAAAACTCCCTAAGCCCTTCTTAGTTTCCACCCCAATGGGTGAGTCAGTTATTACCAAATAAGTCTATAGAAATTTTTCTATCACTGTCCAACAGAAGATCATATTAGCAGACCAGATAGAGTTAGACATGGTTGATTTTGACATTATTCTTGGAATGGATTGGATCTATTCCTGTTATGCATCTATATATTGTAGCACTCGAGTAATGAAGTTTGAGTTTCCTGATGGGCTAGCCTTTGAGTGGGCAGGTAATTCAGTGTCTCCCAAGAGACATTTTATATCCTATCTTAAATCTAGAAAGTTGATATCATAAGGGTGCATCTATAATCTAGTTCAAGTAAAAGATACTAAGTCTGAGGCTTCAACAGTTCAGTCAGACCACGTAGTCAATGAGTTTCCTAAAGCTTTCCCAAAGATTTGCTAGCGGTAACTCCCAATAACAAAATAGAATTTGGTATTGACCTTCCTCCAGATACTCAGACCATCTCCATTCCTACATATCATATGGCTCCATCTAAGCTTAAGGAGTTAAAAGAGCAGCTTAAAAACCTCTTAGATAAAGGTTTTTCATAAGGCCTAGTATCTCTCCATGGGGCACTCCCATCCTATTCGTGCATAATAAAGATGGTTCTCTCCGAATGTGTATCGACTAACGTCAATTGAATAAAGTCACAAGAAAAAAACAAATACCCTTTTCCTAGGATTGATGACTTATTTGACCAACTCCAAGGTGCAAGTTACATCTCTAAGATAGACCTTAGATTTGGCTATCATCAACTTAGAGTAAGGGAATATGATATTCCATAGACAACTTTTGGCCCGTGTCACGCTAGAAATCATGGTGGAACAGGTAACGCATCGCGGTGAAGTGTAAATTCACACTCGTCTATTTCCAGTGACGCAACGTGATAGCACCGCATCATGGTGAAGTGCAAATTAACACTCATCCATTTCCAATAACGCAACACAATAGCACCGCATCACGTCGAGGTGCAAAATTAGACTCTGGTCGCTATTTTAAATTTTATAAAGGAATTTAAGTCAATTATTCTTGCCCTAATTCATAAAAAAGATGATTTAACCTTATTCTAAGCATATTACACTCTTTATTCACCAAATTCTCTCCAAGAAAAGCCTAAAGCTTCAACCTTGAGTCGAAGAAATCCAAAGTTTCACCATTCCTTTTTCAAGAAAACTAAGAATTCAAGTTTCTGGGTTCAAGAACTTCACGAAGAAGCTTCAAGAACATTGTTAGGAATTTAAAGTTCAAGGTTTTCCATTCAAATAATTAAATAAGGTATGTGGGTTTATGCACAAGGATACTCCTTTCATCATCGTGCCCAAAACTAGTTTTATAGTTATATTTTACATGAAATTACATGAATTTCAGTTTAGGGTTTATACCCAATTGTCATTGTTCAGAGATGTTGATATTACAAGTGATTTAAATGTTGAGTTACATGTTTTATTTCACATCTTTATGCGCGTGGCATGATTTATTGATTGAGATTGGAATTTCATTATCTTGACTAAGATATAAAGAATTTCAAGATTTTATTATTGAGCACGAACTTTGTGATGATTTGTTATGAGTTTAAAGCATGGGTTTTTAGCCCCAAGTATAAGTATTGATATTTCAAGAAGATTATACTTTTAAGTACCTTAAGACTAGTTTATATTCAGATTATGAGCTAGTTTATATTCAGATTATGAGCAAGATTTGATCTTTTGATCCTTAGCTAAGATATGAAATCCACACAGTAAGTTTTATTACAGTTGCAAGTAAACAGATGTATAATTAGTTTTCACTGTAAACTCTTATATTAGTCTTAAAGAGGATTCCCTACAAAATGAGCATATAAATTAAAGGGAGTAGTATTTAGCACCGAGTTGGGTATGTGTCCTAGTTCACATGCCCCAGAACTACGAGCCAACATAGGTACAAATTCAGATCCTTCCCATGTATATGGATAACAGATACAGATTGTGATCACTTAGCTCAGGTTATACTCCTTGGCAAGAGTATGAAACCTCTCTCCAACGTGAGGTTTTTCCTTATAGGAACTAGACGTTGGACACTATGATAGCTCACATAGTGTATGTCGATTAGAAGAACCTCTCTAAAACTAATTCTTAAAAATAGAATAACAGAACATCCTTTAGAAAACTAAGTGTAAAGGCTCACAAATTTACTTAAATATGGTCCTACTTAACACATTACTTACAGAACTTCAGCTTTTAGTTTTCATATGATAAAAGTAAGTCCTTCCTACGCTTAGCATGCATAATTTGAAAATAGATTTCAAGTACAGATTTAGATCTAAGTGCAGTGGCTTACAGTATTCATATAATATATTTTATCATTCATGATTTATGATTTCGGCTTTCAATTACTCAAGCCAAGGTGAGCCATTTATACTTAACATGCATTATTTAAGAGAAAGATATGAATTCCATCACTGTTTTACTTATGCATTCACCCCCACATGATCAGTACATTCCAAAAAATCTGATCCATATATATGTCTATGTGCTACAGTGTTTAATAATGTAGGTTCAGGTGCACAGTTCCAACAATGCGATTGACCGCTAGCATCTCTATTTACATCCTGATAGTTGGTGAGTCCTCATAGTTTGGGACCTAGTTAATTAGATTTTCAGCTTTTCAAAGTAGTTTACTCATTTATTTTTAGTTAGTTTGAGCTTGCTAAGGGTATGTCCCAACGACTCTCTAGTTAGTAATGTCAGAGTTTTGTTCAACTATTAGATACATTTTTGACTTACACTGATAGTTATTCATATTTCCTAGTTAAACACTTTCATACATTATGTTAAGTTAATTCTTGTTCATTTCAGATAGTATTCAGTAGTTTAGTATTGTTTTGCATTCTTAGATTCCTGTATTATGAGTTACAACTTTAGTAGAAGGCTTAATGGATTAGCTTGAGACTACTCATAGTCTTGAGAATCGTATGACATCTCAAGACCCATTTTTTGAGACGTTACACCTTCTCAGTAGAAGCCCAGGATATCCAGTGGCTATTGGTGAGCTCCAGATTGATTCAGGGCTTTTTGAGTCTAGTTTATATATTTTGGTATACTGCAGAAGTTAAGAGTATGAAAGGGGGTTTTCCTGACCTCAACTAAGTGTCTATGTATCTTTTAGAGTCTTTGTATACCAACATAAAGTTAAGCATGATAGTGTCTTATATTTTAGATGTTATGGTCATAACGACCAAGTCTAGTGTATATAGTTTTAGGCTTGTTGTTTGTTTCTCATCAATGTTTATTTCTATGTATCACAAAACCTTTGGTTATTATAGTTACATGCATGAGAAGTACAAGTTTATGGATTGGTTCTCTTGGACCTTCACTGCTATGGTTGTCTGTCTGCCCTAATAGGAATTGAGGTGTTACAAAAGTTGTATTAGAGCAGGTCATCCTCGGGAGTCTACACAGCTGCGTCTACCTAGAGTCTTGCTTATGGGTGTGTTGTTCACTACATCTATAAACAGGAGGCTATGGGGTATTTAGGGGTTGTCTTTTTTTTTCACATCTTAGATCATAAAATAGAGCCCAAGTAGTAGGTGAAGTCTTATTTAACCATTGAATAAATCTTTTTCCTCTTATTATAGTAAAGATGTTGGTTATAAGAAGGAGAAATAATACAGGTAAGAGAATAGATGTGGCTGCCGGAGAAAGGACCAACAAGTCACTACCTATTTAAGTTAATCAAAGAGAGGCTCAAGCTGAGTTTGTATCACAAACTTCTTCTACTCCTCCATCTCCAGAAGAGTTAAGAAGGGGAAGAACAACATCCTCAGAACCACCTATTAATGCTACTGAACAATATCTAAGGAATACGGAGCAATTTTTGTCTTATATAATTATTGGACAAGCCCAAGGACAAACCATTCCAATCACAGGTTCCAGTGGTGCAGATAGGGTAGGCAGCCTACGGATGTAGGATTTTCTTAAGTTGGATTGTCCCATATTTATTGGATCAGATATTAATGAAGACCCAGAGGACTATATTGATCAAATCCAAAGGGCTCTAGATGTCATGCATGTATTGGGTAAAGAGACAGTTGAGTTAGCAAGCATATAGATTCAAAGGGGAGGCTATATTTTGGTATGAAGACTGGAAACTATCTAGGGGTATCGATGCACCTTCAGCTACTTGGAAAGAGTTAAAAGAGGCATTTCTTGATCATTACCTTCAATTTGAGATTCGATAGGCCCGTTCAGATCAGTTCTTAAATCTTCAGCAAAGAAATATAAGCGTGAGAGAGTACAGCTCTGATTTAACTCTTTGGCTAGGTATGCTCCTAATATAGTAGCTATTATGGATGGTAGATTTTATCGATATATGGATAGATTGGATCCATATTTGGTTAGATATTGTACTATTCTGTCTTGAATAAAGACATAGATATAGCAAAGATACAAGCTTTTGCATAAAAATTAGAGGACCAGAGGCAAAAAAGAAGAAAACAAGGATTAGAAAGAGAGTATTCCAAGAGGGATAGATCTACAAGAAAGTTTATGAAATCCCAAGAAGCGTTTAGTCCTCAGTTTTCTAATGGACCACCTAGATTGTTATCTTCTTATTCTACAGCTAGTACTCTATCAAGGTTTCAAGGGTCAAAGGGCAATTAGTTTAGGGAAAGAAGTGAGAGTCAGAGTTCATAAGCAATGGGGTATCAAGATCAAGGGAGTATGATCCAATTAAGGCCTCATTGAAAACCATGTAAATAATGTGGAATGCTTTATTTAGGTGCATGTCAATTTGGGACAAATTCTTTCTTTTAATGTGGTACACTGGGGCATATGATAAGAGAATGCCCTCAAAGGGACATACGTGGTATGGTATGACCTACTGGATCAACCTTTATATTATCATCATTGGTTCCTTCTTTAAGTAGGGGTCTAAAACCTATAGGTCATGGTAGAGGTGCTAAAGGAGTAGCTAGCTCTAGTGGAGTTCAGAATCGTACATATGCTCTAGAGGTTCGACAAAATTTAGAGACTTCTCCATATGTGGTTATAGGTACATTGTCCATATTTTCACGTAATGTATATGCATTAATTATATGGGATCTACATTATCACATGTCACTCTATTGGTTGCTGGAAAGTTCAAAAGAACACCGAAATTACTAGTTAAGCTATTTGAAGTGTCTATGTCGGTTGGTGAATCTATTATAGCTAGGAGAGTGTATCAAAATTGCGTAATAACTATTTGCAGTCATGATACAATGGCTGATCAAGTTGAGTTATAGATGGTAGATTTTGATGTTATAATAGGTATGGACTGGTTGGCTTCTTGTTATACCACAATGGATTACTGAACTAAGAGGGTGTATTTCTATTTTCTAAGAGAGGTATTTCTTGAATTGAGGGGAATATTAGTGCGCCAAAAGGTAAATTTATTTCTTATTTTAAGGAAAATAGGATGATTTCCAAGGGTTACATACATCATTTAGTTAGAGTGAAGGATACAGATACGAAGCCACCAACTCTTCAAACTATTCTAGTGGTAAATGAATTTTCTGATGTATTTCCTGAAGATCTTCTAGGTTTGCCTACAAAATGAGAAGTAGAGTTTACTCAACCAATCTCAATTCCTCCAGATAGAATGGCCCCAACAAAATTGTGAGAGTTGAATGAGCAATTGAAAAACATGCTAGAAAAAGGATTTATAAGGACTAGTATGACCCCTTGGGGTACACCAGTGTTATTTGTGTGTAATCAAGATAGCTCATTGAGAATGTGTATTGACTACCGACAACTGAATAAGTTGACTATTAAGAATAAATAGACCCTTCCAATAATTGATGATTTATTTGATCAGTTATAAGGCGCCAAGTATTTCTCAAAGATTGATTTGAGGTCGGGTTACCACCAAGTGAGGGTCAAAGAGAATGATATACCTAAGATAGATTTTCAAGAACGGTATGGTCATTACGAGTTTCTAGTCATGTCCATTGGGATAACTAATGCACCCGTAACTTCTATGGATTTGATGAGTAGGGTGTTCAAGCCATTCTTAGATGTGTTTGTGATAGTATTTATAGATGATATTCTGGTTCATTTGAGATCAAAGGAGGATTATGTCGGTCACTTATGACAGGTGTTATAGATTCTTCATGATCATAAGATATATGAGAAGTTCTCTAATTATGAGTTTTGGTTAAAATCTATGGCATTCTTCGGTCATATTATATCTAGTGAAGGAATAAAGGTTGATAATCAAAAGATAGAAGTTGTGAAGAACTGGCCAAAACCTACAACGCTTACAAAGATTCGTAGTTTCCTTGGGTTGGCAGGTTATTATAGAAGGTTCTTAAAGGATTTTCTTCAATTTCTGCAGCTTTAATAAAGCTAACATACAAAGCATCCAAGTTCTAATGGAATGATGCATGTGAAAGGAGTTTCCAAGATCTGAAGAATAAGTTTACTTCTACACCTGTATTGGTACATCCAGAAGGCATAGAATGGTATGCAGTATATTGTGATGCTTCAAGAATTGGTTTAGCATGTGTGTTGATGTAGTATGTTAAAGTAATAGCATATGCCTCAAGACAATTACAGCCACATAAGAAGAATTATCAAACGCATGATCTTGAGCTAACAGTGGTTATATTTTCCTTAAAGATATGGCGCCACTTCATGTATGGGATTTATGTTGACATATATACTAACCACAAGACCTTGCAATATATCTTTAGCCAAAAGGATCTAAACTTGAGGCAGTGAAGGTGTCTTAAACTATTAAAAGACTATGATGTTGTTATCTTGTATCATCCGGAAAAAGAAAATATTGTAGCGGATGTGTAAAGTCGTAAGGCTATGGTGATGCCTATGGAAAGAAAAGAAATAACTAAAGATCTACACTAATTAGCCAATTTGGGTGTTTACCTTCTTGAAACTCCAAATGACAGGTTTATTGTGCATAATGAGGCAGAATCTTCAATAGTAGCTAAAGTGAAAAAGAAGAAATATGTAGATCCTATTCTACTATAACTTAAGGAGAATGTACAATGTGGCATGACCAAGGAATTTAAGCTTACGCAAGAGGGAGAACTTCGGTGTCAAAATAGACTGTGTGTGCCTAATGTAGATGGGCTAAGAAAAAGGATTATGAAAGAGGCACATCATTCAAGGTATTCCATTCATATGGTGGCAGCTAAAATGTATCATGATTTGAAAGAAATGTATGGGTAGGGTGACATGAAGAAGAACATTGCAGAATTTGTAGCTGAATGTCCAAATTATTAAAGAGTTAAAGTAGAGCACAAAATTCCCAAGGGTTATATGCAATGCATAGATCTTCCAATCTAAATGTGGGACATGATCAACATGGATTTTGTCACTGGTTTGCCTCATACATTTGAAGATTCGATTACATATGAGTAATAGCTGATTGGTTTACCAAATCAGCACATTTCCTGTCGGTTAGGACCACTTACACAGTTGAAGAGTATGCAAAATTGTATATTAAAGAGATAGTTCAGCTATATGAAGTGACAACAGTAACAACAAACCCAGTGTATTCCCACAAAGTGGGGTTTTGGGAGGCTAAGATGTATGCATTCCATACCGCTACCTTTGAAAAAATAGAGAGGCTGTTTTCGATAGACCCTTAGCTCAAGATAAAGAATAATAAACAAGGTCGTAATAAAACAAGCAGTAGGATGGATGATATAATATAAATAAGGAATAAAATAGCAAAAATAGAAATAATAGAAAGTGTGAGATAAGATAAATAAGAGCACTACAAAATAAGGACTAAGAAATAGGACACCCATCAAGTAGGAATATACACACATGGACCAAAGACACCCACCACATCCAAACTCTCCTGGATAGAGAATCCTACCTATGGACACAGTCCAAATAATACTAACCCAGCTACACAAGAAAATCACTTAACTACTTGCTATAACCCATACACTCACACTAGCTTTTACCCTTATCCGCGCCATCCACACCTTTCTATCTAGGATCATGTCCTCAATAAGTTATAGCTGCTCTATGTCATGTATAATCACCTCTCTTCAGTATTTCTTTGGCCTACCTCTACTTCTCCTAAAGCCATCCAAAGTTATTCTCTCACACCTACGAACTAGGGCATCCGTGCCCCTCCTTATCACATGCCCAAACCATCTCAGTCTTTTTTTCCCGTATCTTATCTTCCACTGAAGCCACTACCACCTTCTCTTGAGTAGTCTCATTCCTAACTCGATCCCCTCTAGTAAGTCCACACATCTGATGCAGCATTCTCATTTTTGCCACCTTTAATTTTTGAATGCGGAAGTTCTTGACTGGTCAACTCTATTATATCAAATCGGGGAGCTCAATTACTTAAAAAATTTTGAAATCTTTTTAGAGAAATTTGGGAGCACAAGTGAATCTAAGTACAAATTTTCACCCTCAAAAGATGGACAAGCAGAACATACCATCCAAACACTTGAAGATATGCTATAAGTTTGTGTATTGGACTTTAAAGGTAGTTGGGATGATCATGTACCTCTTATTGAGTTTGACTATAATAATTGCTATCATTAAAGTATAAAAATGGCACAATATAATGATTTATGTGGAAGAAAGTGTAGATCACCAATTGGATAGCTTAAAGTTGGTGAAACTGCCTTGTTTTGGCCAGATCTTGGTAATCAAGCTATGTAAAAGGTTAAGGTGATTCAGCAACGGCTGGAAATAGCCCAAAGTTGACACAAATCATATGTGGTTATTAGAAGAAGGGGATAGATTTTTCTATCAGTGATTGGGTATTCTTGAAGGTGTCACCAATCAAGAAGTAATGAGACTTGGTAATAAAGGAAAACTAAGACCATGTTAAATAGGCCCATATAAATTTATTCAAAGGTTTGGCCAAGTTGCATATGAATTAGAACTACCCCAGGAGATTTCAATAGTTCATCCAGTGTTCCACGTCTCTATGCTTCGAAAGTGCATCGGATATCCATCTTATATTACTCCTACTGAGATGTACATATTATGGAAGATCTCACCTATGAAGAAATACCTAGTTCTATTCTATATTGACATGTCAAGAAGTTAAGAAGTAAAGAAATAGCTTTTGTAAAAGTGCTTCGGAGAAACCAACAAGTAGAAGAGATCACATGGGAAACTAAAGAAGTGATGAAATCCAAGTACCCCCTTTAATACAAAGAGGAAGTCTAAGATGCTGAATTAGAGCAATAACAAGTAAGTATATATATAGGTACGATGTGATAAAAAGAATATTAAACTTCGAATTAAACTTGTTTTAGTTGGACACTCATGCTAACATTCGAGGATGAGTGTTCCTAAGGGGGAGGTTGTAACACCTCATATTTTGGGTGTACTTGTTCTATTTATATGGTACTTGGTATAGCCTTGTGGTATAGGTAATAGATGAAATTTGTTATGTGAGTATTGATCGTGTAGATGGAGTTTTAGATACTGCCTATATATTTTAACATGACACGACAAAGTTAACACCGATACAACTATTTCGCTTAGAATAGTAAGTCGGTATTTGAATCTAAAGTTTAAAGTGACCAAGTATATACAAGTTTTAAGTTAGATTAAAGGGATTAAGAACTGAAAATAGAGTATTTTTTTGAGGTGCTTGCCTGACTTAATTATGCTAGCAAGTGTATCACCTACTATAGTTACATGAGCCAAGTTAATGGACCAAGTCCATGGATCAGATTTGGGCCTTTATTTGTATACTTATTTGGGCCCAAATTAAGTAAAAGAGGAAAAAATAGAGAAAAGCCCAATAACTTAAATCGGCCAAGACCTAATCTAATTAATCCGAATAAAGGATCAAGCAAGTAGGTGCATCACCTACTTTGACCTTTTAAGTAGCTTGATCTCCTTGAGTAGGTGCATCACCTACTTGGACCCATTTGACCAATTTGAGGACCAAAATGTAGCCAAGTAGATATCCAAAATAGGGCATTTAAAAGGTCAAGTTGTTGTCCATTTTTCTTTATTCCTAAGTCACACAAAGGATTATATTTGAAAAACTCTCTCAACTTTCTCAAAAATAACAAGGAGCATCCCTATATTTTCTTCTAGGATTCTTGAGGAAACCCCAACCTTTGCAGGCCAAGGTAAGTTAAAACACTTAAGGCTTAGCTTAATTCTCCCATAGAAGATTAGGAAAACATGTTATTCATGCTTAATTCTAAGTCTAGGACAGAATATAAAGCAAGCTAATGTCTCAATTTTTTCCTTGTTATTAAGAGACTTTTCTTTTCTTCTTTGGTTTAAAGTGCGAAGGAAAGTTCAAGTTCTTGGAGAGTTCAAGTTAAAAGGATAATTTTAGAAGATTAAGGTAAGGTGACTGCTATAATTTATCCTCCTTATATATAAATTTGGGAAAGAATTATAGATGTGTTGTTATTGAGAAATCAACAGATGATGAGTTCCATATTTGATTGATACAATAAAAGGGATTTGGGGTTATTTTATGAACTGTTTTATGTGCATATATTGGGGATGCCAGGTTGATGTTAGGGAAATGTGTGATTAGTTTGTATAGAAATATAGAAGAAAGGCATGATGGCACACCACCAAATTAATTATTGCATATATTTATTGCCTATGCTATTTTGTGTATCATTTGGAGGATGTAATAAAGCCAAAGTTCTTTCAGTGGATCTTGTATGAATATGTATGATATGTGGATGTAATTGGAGGAGAAAAGGGTTAAAATAATACCCTTGATTGATAAATTAAGGTTTTACTGCCCGGCTACTATTTTGGTGAAGTTAAGTAGCCCAAATGTGTTAGTTGGTTGCTGATATTAGTTTACCATATATTTTACTATAGATAAGTAATCTAAAAGGTGAGAATTTAAGTTGGGTTAGTATTGGAGTTATACAACCAGGTATGTAAGGCTACTTTATGTCGTATTCTTTGGTATGAAATCCAACACTTGTGGTGCAAAGTAAGCTTCTAAAGCTTTCCCATAGTAAATAATACCTATTAGTAGTACATGATCTCCCATCTAGCTAAAGACCTTGATCCCTCCACCCAATTTGTTAAAATACCTCACCATTAGCTTATTATCAAGTCTACATTTTAAAATTCACTAGAAGGTCTCAAGTGTTCTCTTTTTAGTCAAATAAAACCCGTATGTTATTTTCAGCTCCTAAACAATTCATTTGAGTATAATCTGCTTCATATCTCTTTCTCATTGCATTAAGTGTTTATTCACATATCTCTTATTGGTAGATTATTATTCAAAGATACCAAAATATAATGACCACCAAAGTAACAATCATAAAGGCTAAATAAACTAACACAAATCTGTATTAAAGTGGGTGGCAGTTAGGTGAATAAGCCTAGCATAGGCTAATCCCGATACCTTTAGATATGGGTGGAAGCTCAGGGGCGTAAACCTAGCATGGGTTAATCCCAATGTTTATATATGGGTGGTAGCTC
Source organism: Capsicum annuum (assembly GCF_002878395.1). Classification (NCBI taxonomy): domain Eukaryota; kingdom Viridiplantae; phylum Streptophyta; class Magnoliopsida; order Solanales; family Solanaceae; genus Capsicum; species Capsicum annuum. The sequence continues at coordinate 109,006,671 of NC_061122.1, read as the reverse complement.
AGGGACGTAAGCCTAGCGTGGGCTGACCCCAACTTGTCTATTTACCACTGATCAACTGGTCATTTGTATCTTATGGCTTAAAAATATTATGAAGTAATAAAAGTAAAATGAAAAAAATAATGTAATGAACCTGATCCTACAAGTATATATAAAGGTGGTCTACTAGCGCTCTTTGTACACTTGTATCTGATTTCCATTGAGCTCCTATATCATGTGTGGTAACTTTCATCCTTACATATTCAATATATATTTTTGTACAGACGCCCCTTATGGGGGACCTGTATTTCATGCTATAAGAATAGGTGATTCAGCAAATACACCTTCTCAGTAGGATCCTAAGATATCTAGGGCTATTAGTGAGCTCCAAATTGATTCAGGGCTTTACTAGTCTATTTTATATATTTTGGTATTGTACAGAAGTTAAGAGTATGTTAGGGTTTTTCCTGACCTGTACTATGTATCTTTTAGAGGCTTTATAGGCCAACATAAAGTTAAGCATGATAGTGTCTTATCTTTTAGATGTTATGGCCACAATGACCAAGTATGGTATATATAGTTTTGGTCTTGTTGTTTGTTTCTCATCAATGTTTTATATCTATGTATCGCAAAATCTTTGGCTATTATACTTACATGCGTAAGAAGTACATGGTTATGGATTGGTTCACTTGGGCCTTTATTGTTACGGGTGCCTATCCACCCTATAGGATTTGAGGCCTGACAATATACATTTCTTAATTTTGGTTTGTATAAAATTACTGTAGATGACTGTGGACTTGGGTATAATGGTTAGTTGATGAATCTAATGAGGTGTTTAGACATGTTTAAGTTATGACTTTTAGTATGTTTTTCACTTTCTCATTATGCGGTCAAGATTCACTCAACCCTTGTGATTGATATGGTGATTATGATGGGTTATCGGGGAGACTTCCTATTCATGTAGGATTGAGGTTCCCATACAATGTGTCTCGATTTTAGGGTATGTCAAGTTGGTATCAGAGCCTAGGTTCATGGTTAGTTGGGTGTCCATAGTACCGTATCAAGTAGAGTCTCTTTTATGGGTGTAAAGCATGCCACATTTATAAAAGGGGAGCTATGAGAAATTTTAGGAAATGTTTCCCTTTCTTATGTTTCAATCTCAAGCTATAGAGTGTAAGTTCTTGGATTTCTCTGATTTATGTTTGTTGTCTTTCAGATCATTTCTCCAAAGAGATATGAGACTCAGGAAAACCTTTCTGAGGGCCCTATGGATGAAGCTTATCCAATTTATAGAGTTCGAACTTGGGCTAAGGCTACGGCATCTGACAATCTTTGAGGGGTTCCACCTTTCCCTACCAACTTTGACTATGAAAGTGACCCTCCTATTTTGCCACCTCATAGGGATGCTACTAATGCTAAGTTTCATCTCTCTATCAACCTATTAACTCAATTGGTAGCTTCTTAAGTTGAGTGTTGTGCTCTAGCTACCATTTATTCTGAGGCCATAAGAATGGGCAATTTTTGAGGTTGAGCCCTCCTATGTTCTTTAATATGAAGGTTAACAAAGATCCTTAAGGCTTCATAGATAAAATGGAGAAGATCTTCTAAATTATGCATGCTTCAGTGATTGAGGTCATTGAGATTTCTTCCTATCAATTGAAAGATATAGTTTACTAATAGTACAAGGGTGGGAGTTGTCTAGAGGTATTGGTGCTAGTCCTGCCATATGAGAGGACTTCTCCGATGCTTTCTTAGGCTGCTTCTTTCCTTAAGAGTTGAGGGAGGCAAAGGCGGAAGAGCTTATGAACTTGAAGTAAGGAAGGATATCTATCTAAGAGTATGCCTTGAAATTCCATCAATTGATAAGGTATGCTCCCGAGATAGTTTCTAGCATGAGGGCTAGAATATGTAAGTTTGTCTTGAGATTTTCATATGAGTTAATCCTCGAGAAAACGATGGACTTGTTTATTGAGAACATAGATATTCTAGGTTGATTATGTATTTGCAATATGTGGAAGAAGAGAAAAAGAAGCAAGTTAAGCTAGTGAGAGGAAAGGAAAAAAATTTAGGCCTTCTGAGCATAGTGTTGGTGATGGTGGAAAGTGGCCACGAAAAAAGTGGGGGAGTTTGAGTTCTTTCTCCTCGGCTAGTGTTTGCTCTCTTTACCCAAAGTTTTTAGGTAATCGTCAGAATCAGTTTAGTAGTGAGTCCCGGGCATAAAGTTCCTAATTCAAGGCTAGTGGTGCCTAGTGGCTCCACCTCTTTCTCCTTGCATATTCTATGGTCAAAGCCATCGTGGTTAGTGTGATAAAGGGAGAAATAGATGTTTCCATTATGGTTAGGTTGTGGAAATACAGCTTGAGTGCCCCTCCCTCTCAACTTCTTTGGCTAACTGGGCCCCAGTACTACTCTATCTACTCTCGCACCGAAGGGTGCTATGTATGCCTCTGCTTCTATTTCTGGCAACAGTGCTGGTCGAAACTGTTTGTATACATTTGTTACTCACCAAGATTTTGAGGCATCTCTTAATGTTGTCACAGGTACGTTGAGACTTTTCTCTCATGGTTTATATTGTTTGCTTGATCTAGGGTCTACTCTTTCTTATGTGACCCCGTATGTGGCTGTGCATTTTAATTATGATCCCGAGAGTCTATTGGTTCCTTTTTTTATTTTTACCTCAGTAAGAGACCCTATGGTTGTTAGAAAGGTCTATAAGGGGTGTGTGATATCGGTTGGTGGTAGGGATACTCTTGTAGACATGATAGAGTTGGACATGGTTAATTTTGATGTTATTCTGGGGATGGATTGGTTGCACTCTAGCTATGCTTCTTTAGATTGACAAACTTATAGGTTCAAGTTCAAATTCCCTATTGAACTGGTCGTTATATGGGAAGGTTGGTCCCTAGTATCTAAGAAAAGATTCATTTCTTATCTAAAAGCCCAAATGTTGATTTCAAAGGGGTGTTTGTGTCATTTGGTCTGAGTTAAAGATTCTAACTCGGAAAAACCTTCTCTAGAATCCATTCCCATGGTTAATGAGCTTCCTGAGGTGTTTTTCAATGATCTTTACAGTGTTCCACCCGATAGGGAAACTAATTTTTGGATTGATCTTGTTTGGAACACTCATCCAATTTCTATCCCTCTTTATAGAATTGCTTTGGGAGAGCTAAAAGAGCTTAAGAAGGAATTGAAAGACCTTTTAGATAAAGGTTTTATCCGCCTTTGTGTGTCTCCATGGGGTGCTCCCATGTTTTTTATGCACAATAAGGTTGATTCCCTTTCTATGTGCATTGATTATTGTCAGTTGAACAAAGTGACCATAAAGAATAAATATCTTTTCCTAGGATAGATGATTCGTTTGATCAACTTCAGGGTGCGAAGTAGTTTTCTAAGATTGATCTTAGATCGGGTTATCATCAGCTTAAGATTAGGGATGCAGATATCCCTAAGACGGCTTTTAGAACCCGATATGGTCACTATGAATTTCTTGTCATGTCTTTTGGGTTGACCATTTCCCCGGTGGCATTCATAGATTTGATGAATAGGGCCTTCCGTCCATTCTTAGACATGTTTGTCATTGTCTTTATTAATGATATCTTAGTCTATTCTAAGAGTGAGACGAATCATGTTGGTTACCTCTATGCCATTTTGCAAACATTAAAGGATCATCATTTGTATGCCAAGGTATCCAAGTTTGAGTTTTGGTTGAAAGTCGTTGCTTTTCTTGGTTATTCATCTCTAGTAAAGGGATCATGGTGGATATCCAAAAGGTTATGGTGGGTAAGAAGAGGCATAGACCTATGACTCCAATCGATATTTGGAGCTTCTTGGGTCTAGCCGGTTACTATAGAAGGTTTGTGAGAATTTCTCTAGTATAGCTTCCCCATTGACCAAGTTGACCCAAAAGAAGGTCAATTTCTTGTAGTGCAATGCGTGAGAGGGTAGTTTTGAGAAGTTGAAAGATAAATTTACTTCGACTCCAATTTTAACCTTGCCCGAGGGTAGTGATAGTTTTGTGGTTTATTGTGATGTTTTCCACCTGCAAACGGATGGAAAATTGAAAAGAACCATCCAAACACTGAAGGATATGTTGCGGGATTGTGTGATTGATTATGGTGGTAGTTGGTATTACCACTTGCCTTTAATTGAGTTTGCCTATAATAATAGTTATCACTCTAGTATTGGCATGGCCCCTTTTGAGGCATTGTATGGTAGGAGATGCCGATCTCATATTGGGTAGCACAAAGATGGTGAGGGTAAATTGCTAGGCCCCGATTTAGTCCACCAAGCCCTAGAGAAAGTGAAGATGATTCGTGATAGATTGAAAACTGCTCAAAGTCACCAAAAGTCTTATGTGGATGTGAGGCATAGGGACTTAGAGTTTAGTATTGGTGATTTGTATTCTTTAAAGTGTATCCCATGAAGGGAGTGGTGTGATTTAATAAAATGGGGAAGCTTAGTCCTCAATATGTTGGTCCCTACTTGATTCTAAAGTGGGTTGGCAATGTTGCCTATGAGTTGAAGCTACCTTCTAGTATGAACTCCATTCACCTGGTTTTCTATTTATCTATTGCGAAAGTGTATGGGTGATCCTTCGTTGGTTTTTCACTTAAGGGATGTTGGTATCTCAAACTCTTTGTCCTATGAGGAGATCCCGATGAGGATCTTTGATCAGCAAGTTCATCGGTTTCTAATGAAAGAGGTGGCTTCGGTGAAGGTTCTATAGAGGAACCAAAAGTCCGAGAAAGCTACTTAGGAGGTATAAAAGGACATAAAGTCCAAGTATCCGCATTTGTTTCCCATTATGGAAACTTGGGATGAAGGTATGTGTTCATCTCCTTGCTTTGATTCCTGTCTTTTATAGACAATGGGTTAAAGTCCCCAATGTGTTTAGTGATTTTTTCCTTGTTATACAATGGGTTTAGGTCCCTAACGTTTTGAAATTATAAGTGTTTTCTTGTGATGGGTTTAAGTCCCTAATACCTTGAGTTGATTCATGTCTTTGGTAAATAATGGGTTTGAGTCCCTAATCCTTGAATTGAGTAAGTATGCTTGATAGGTTGATGGGTTGAAGTCCCTTAGTTGTCAAATAATTATGTATTGATAAGTAAGGGGTGTAAGTCCCCAATTTTTTAAATGAACAAGTATTTTTGATAAATAATGGGTTTGAGTCCCAAATACGATAAAGTGAATGATTGATTGATAATGAGCATGATGTGTGTTATCCTTGTTGTATGCTTGTTCTAGCTTGTTTGAAGGTTGTTTTGATGTGTGATGATATGTTAGCTTGTGTTTATTGCTTGCCTTTCCCGTCATTCATGGACAATCTAAGTGGGGGAGAATTGAAACACCTAGACTTTGAACCATTGAAAAATTTCCTTATTTGATCTCTATGGACTTGGTACGACTAATGGTACCACTCATACCCTTTAGATATGAGTTGGTCACCCCTATCATACCCTAGGTAGTATGGTGAGGTCTGCTCACTATCCTAGGTATGAGTGAGGCTCCAACAAATCATACCTTAAGGTATGAGTCATACCAACACCAATTATATAGAGAGATGCCTCGATCAAAAGTGGACTATTTTAGTACGATTGATGGATACGAGTTAGGTTTAATTCGTACCCTTTGTATATGACTCAAAGGTGTATGTTCCTATCCTTAACAATGTGTGTGACCTACGAGAAGCCTAAGGTACGATTCATCACTCATACCCTAGGGTACCACTACTTAAGTGAGTCGTATGGTGAGTCGTACCCCTAGACGAGTTCAATTTTTATGTTTTAACTAAGGGTCTTATAGTTATTTCCCATGTCTAAAACCCTAATACCTCTTACTATATAAGTGTGTGTATCCTCCTAAACATCAATTTTGATGGATCAAACACCCTAAATACTTTCTCAAACTCATCTTTGAAGGACATAAGAATAGGGTTTCAAGGGTGATCTTCAAGAGGCAAAGTGAAGTCAATATTCTTGGTGATTAAAGTTTTCTAAGTCATGCAAATATCCGCTTTCTAAATAACTCTAAACCCATGTATTTCACACTTGGATTTGTAAGTGTACATGGTAGTTTTAGAATCAAATGAAAAGGGTTTTGTTGCCTAATGATGAATAATGATGATTCTTGCTTAGACTTATGTTTAAATATGTTATTGATGGTATTTTGCACACATAAATACTTTTTATATGTCGTATAACATGTGGATCTTGAGAAACCCTAGTAATTGATGATTTCTACCATTAAATTGGCCTTGGTAAAGGCACGTACACAAGGTGTTTATGAAAATATCTGAGTGAGACATCTAGTTACATGATGATGATTCTTTGAACTAGGGCGATGGAACAATATGTATGAATGCTTGATAAATAATACCATGAAGGTAAAATGACCCATGTATTGTGTAATTGATGACCATGATGGTTTAATGAATAAGAAGAAGGTTAAAGTCCCTAACATAAAAATGAACTTGAATTGTGTGTTGAACTAAATTATGGTATAGAATTGCTAATAAAGTATGAATGGCTTGTAAGGGTCTTGAGGACCATAGTTTGAATTGTATGATGAGTTGAATTAAGGCATTGGCTTATTAAAATGGTTGAGCAATGAAGGCTCCCATGAGGACCATGTGGTCATGTATGGTGTTGAATTGGCTAAATGGGTTAAAGTCCTTATGTGTGGAATTGAATGTTTGTCAATGCATGGACAAAGGGTTACAGTCACAATGTCAACTAATTATAGTCGTGATATCTTGATGGTAAAGTCCCTTTCCTAATTAAATCGCTTATGGTTAAAGTCCCTTGCATAATGAGATCTCATGAGGTCAAAGTGCCTCGCCAAATGAATTGTATTGGGGTTAGAGTCCCCTATCTAATATGGCATGTGGTTAGATTCCCTTGAAAAATATGTGAGAATATGGTTAGAGTCCCTTGCTTGAATGAATATGTGTGATTGGATAGAGTCCCTCACTTATATAATGCGTGTGAGTGATTAGAGTCCCTCACTTAAAATGGATGTGTATGTGGTTAGAATCCCTCTCTTAAATAGATGTGTATGTGGTTAGAGTCCCTCACTTAAATGGATACATGTGTGGTTAGAGTCCCTTACCTGATGATATGGAATATGGTTAAAGTCCTATGCCTAATGAGAAATACTTGAATCTATAAGTGTGGAATGTTGAAGTCCTCCATTGTATATATGATCAATGAGTGCTTCCAAAGTGTTGATATGACTTGCCCCCTTGGTTAGCATGTGATATGTCTATATGTATGGATAAGGTCATGAATGTGATTGAATATGATATATATTGACTTATTGTTGAGTGATGATGCTATTTTATCCTTATTCTTGAGTTATAGGCTAGCATTCCAACCGCTATCCATCCCCGAATGCTATGTCCCCATGAGACATTGGGGCTGGAGCATCTTCTTCTCTGCTTGCATAGTGATTAGGCAATTAAAGCGGTTCGTGCATTGACCTGGGAGTGGTGCGCTTCCTTACTTTGGAAGACATTTCTTCTTGGTCTCCTATCTTTGGACTTAGTTTTATTTGGAATTCATTTGGCTATTGTCGAGGGCTTGTCCCAATATATACATTTCTAAATTTTTGTTCGTACAAAGGTATTGTAGATGACTGTGGACTTAGGTATAATGGTTAGTTAATGAATCTATTGAGGTATTTAGACATGTTTAAGTTATGACTTGTAGTATGTTTTACGTTATCCTATTATGCAGTCGGGATTCACCTATCCTTTATGATTGATATGATAATTCTGATGGTTTATCAAGGCAACCTTCAGTTCATGTGGGATTGAGGTGCCTATACGACATGTCCCAATTTTGGGGCTTGTCAGAGCCTAGGGATCCTACTACTATTCATTGATGACCTAGAGATCATGGACATTTGGGTGATGTGTCCCTAGCTAGGTTCTAGGATAGGCCACCTTCCCAAATCATATACCTACTCCGGAGCTACAGATTCCTTTGCCCTATCCAGCGGTTAGCTAGGGACCAACCCAGGATCCACTAGGGTTTATTTTTTCTTCAGTGCTAAGAGATGTGTTTGTTCAATTTTTAGGTTTAGTTGGTGGTGCACCATCTGATAATGCACAGTTTATAGATCAGAGTGGTATTGAGGTGGGGGCGCAACCTATAGCAGCAGCTCCCAAAGTTGAGGTTTCTCTTTTATTAGTAGTTGCTCAGCTGGTAAATGCTCAACCAGTGGTTGCTGAGCCTGCTATGTCTTCTGAGGAGTAAAAAATGTTGGGTAGATTCTTTAGATTGGCTCCTCCTAGCTTTTCTAGTGCACCGAGTGAGGATGCATATAAGTTCCTGATTGCTTATGAGGATAAACTCTATAATTTGTCCTTATTGAGACTCGTGGTATGGATTACACCATATTTTAGTTGGACTTGGATCCCCGACATTGGTGGAGAGGTTTTATGGATTCTAGACCTGCTAGATCTTCTTTTTTGTATTAGACTTAGTTCTCTAAGATGTTCTTAGAGAAGTATATGCCTCGCATCTTAGAGATCATTTGAGGGATCAGTTCTCTAAATTGGAGTAGGGCTCCATAATAGTTGAAGAGTATGAGGCGCATTTTCATGAGTTGGCTACGAATGATACTTCTATTTTTGACACTGAGTATGAGAGAGTTCACTACTTTGTTAGAGGGTTGAGATATCCCATTCGTATGTCTACTCAAAGTTTAGTTACTGCAGGTAGGTATTTTGCAGCGGCATCAGATCATTCTCGGGTATTAGAGGAAACGCATCATGAAGGCCATGATCAAAGACCTAGGTTTTAGGGTAGATTCAGTGGGAGCGGTCACAGTTCTTGATTCAAAGATAGTAGTTCTTAGATTGTGTATACTTTTCTTCTATCCTATCAGCCTTAGAATCAGCCTAATCGACCGATTTAGGTAGCTCTTCAGATTAGTGATGGAGGTCAGTGTAGTTTTAGTGATTGCTCTGGTCAGGGAAGCGGTCAGTCTTCAATAGATTTATTTTTTGGTCATTCTAGATGTGGTTATTTTGGGTCAACCATATCTATTGGTTCTAGCACAACTCATAGTTGGTGTTATAGTTATAGAACTCCTATTCACTATTCGACAGATTGCCATTGTTATGGGGAGATTGTTGTTTTAGCTTAGGGTGTTTCCCCTATTAGAGAAGTTTATCCCTCAGCTAGAGGTGGTTCTCATGGTTGAAAGGGTGGTTTTCAAGGTACTCGTGGTAGTTCTTAAGCAGTCAGGATAGGAGGTCGGTCAGGTGCCTAGCTAGGTGGCAAACGTGGTCAGTTGTATATAGTACCTACTATCCCCGAGGCAGAGACTTTAAATTCTATTGTTATAGGTACGATTTTGGTGTATTGCTAGATGACTCTTGCTTTATTTTGATTTGGGATCCACTTATTCTTATATTTTTGCTTATTATGCACCACGATTAGAGTTGACTAGTGACTTATTATCTATGCCATTACATGTATCTACTCCTTTGGGTGATTCTTTAGTAATAGATCGAGTTTTAGACCAAGTGTTATGATTATTAGAGATGTTGATACTTATTCTGATCTTATTATTTTGGATATGGTGGATTTTTATATGATTCTGAGCATGGACTAGTTATCCCATTATCATGATGTCATGGACTATTTTACAAAGATCGTTTTCTTAGCCATTCCTGATGTACCCCTCAGTCATGTGGCAGGGAGCGATTAGCCATGAACTGATGGGGATTATTTCTTATGTTCATGATAAAAGGCTTATTTTGAGGGGTTGTGAGTCTTATCTCTCTTATATTTGTGATGCTACTATAAAGAGTCAATTTATTAACAATTTTCCTATTATTTGTGAGTTTCCTAATATGTTCCCTACTAACCTACCTGGTATTTCCCCTTTTCATGAGATTAAGTTTTATATTGATCTCGAGCCTGACACCCAACCTAGTTTTATAACACCTTACCATATGGCTCCTGCTGAGCTTAAAGAGCTGAATTCTTAGCATCAAGATCTGTTTACTAAGGGTTTTATTAGACTGAGTATGTCTCCTTGGGGAGCTTCTGTAATATTTATAAAGGAGAAAAACGGTTCCATGTATATGTGTATTAATTATAGACAACTTAATAAGGTGACAGTGAAGAACCGTTATCTTATGCCTCGCATTGATGATTTGTTTGACCGGCTTTAGGGTGCGACAATGTTCTCTGAGATTGATTTGAAATCTACTTACCATCAGTTGAGGACTCTAGCTACGAATATCCCAAAGATTGTTTTCAAGACCCGTTATGGTCATTATGTGTTTTAAGTGATGTCATTTGGGTTGACTAATGCCCTAACTACATTTATCAACCTAATAAACCAAATATTCAGGTCTTATTTGGATTCCTTTATTATTGTGTTCATTGACAACATTGCTTTGTATTTGAGGAGTGGAGAGAAGTATGCCCAACAGTTGAGGATCATGCTCCAGACACTGAGAGAGCATATGTTTTTTTTTCAAATTCTCTAAGTGTGAGTTTTCTCTTAAGTCAGTGACATTCCTTGGACATGTGGTGTCTAAGAATGGGACTGTGGTAGATCCAGCCAAGATTTAGGCAATTCATGATTGGGCTAAACCTATATCTCTGACTGAGGTTTGTAGCTTTATTGGTTTGGCTTGTTATTATAGATGGTTCATCAAGGTTTTTGCTACTATTTTAGCCCTTATGACCAGATTGACTCAAAAGAAGGTTCATTTTTTATGGTCTAAGGTATATGAGTCGAGCTTTGGAAACGTATTTCAGCTTCTACGTCAACTCTTCTTATTATGGGTGAGGGATTCCCCGTATTTTGTGATGCTACTGGTTTTGGTTTGGGTTGTGTATTAATGCAGTAGGGTTGTGTTATTGCCTATGCTTCTAGATAACTAAAGGTGCATGAGTGCAACTACCTCACTTATGATTTGGAGTTGGAGGCAGTGGTTTTAATGCTTAACATTAG
>NC_061122.1:108916065-108992715 GCF_002878395.1 Capsicum annuum | reverse complement strand
CTAATGTTAAGCATTAAAACCACTGCCTCCAACTCCAAATCATAAGTTGGGTAGTTGCACTCATACACCTTCATGTATTACCCATAAATGGTGTGATAAGATTTGGGAAGAAGGGCAAGCTCAATTTTAGATATATTAAACCTTTTTAGATTCTTTGCATTGTTAGAGAGATGGCTTATGAGTTAGCTCTACCTCCATATTTCGCCGTTATTCATCCATTTTCCCATGTTTCTATATTGCTGCGATACATTCCTAATCTGTCTCATGTGCTTAGATAGGACTCAGTCTAGTTGGACAAGTGTTTGACCTTTGTGGAGGAGGTGTTCTCATTTTGGCTAGTGATGTCAGGCAGTTGCACACTACGAATATTCATATAGTTAAAGTTCAGTTGAGGCACCTCCCAATAGAGTAGGCCACTTGGGAGATTCAGAGTGCGATACGGATCCAGTATCCTCACCTATTTGAGACTTTAGGTATATGCTAATCCTTAACTTTCATGGAGGAAAGTTCCTTTAGTAGTGGATACTGTAATGGCCCTTCTGTTCATTTTTCATATTTCCACGTATTTTTCCCATTAGAGCTTTTCCATAGCTTCCCTAAGTGATTTATGACTTTTTAGAATTGACAGTTCAATTATCAGGCAGTTCGTTTAGTTTTTATAGCCAATTCCCTATTTAAAAATCTTCATTGGTTCCCAATGGACACTAGGAAAAAACTTCAATCAAATAACCTTGAATACAAATTGTGACTATGTCGGCAGCTCTAAAATATTGTTTTTAGGCTAAATAGACCTTTGGTTCGGGTCCCAAGACACCTAGGCTCATTTCAACCTATTGGTTAGAATGTTAAGAAAGAAAACATGGATGTGGGACTAACATATAGTCGAAACAACCTCGAATGGAAAATCTAATTATACCATTGAGTTTGAAATTTCAGATTTGGTATGGTTGTATAGTTCAGTTGCATATAAGGTATTCCGAATGAATCCCGACGGCTTGGATTTTTGAATTTTTAGTTGTCATCTGGTGCAGCTGCAATCGCAAGCCTAGGGTCGCGATCATGGTACCCTTGGAATAGAAATTAGTGTGATTGAAAAGGGCATGTTGTGATTGCAACTCGCTTATGTAGCCTCAAAATGGTGCTATCGCAGGTTTGGGTTCACGATAACTGGACCGAGTACTCGGTATGGGTATCAATAGACCACAAATGTCGCGAATTGAGACATTTCTCACCTCTTTCTTGAGATCATAAACCTTAAATAGTGTGATATCTCAAAATTGAAGCTTAGTTATGATTCAGAAGCTAGCTTAACATCTATTTTCACAATTATCTTCTGATTTGAGGTAAGAATTCACCCTTTTATTGGTGAAATTTCTTTATTTAATGCTTAAAACCCCAAAAATTTTAAGCCTTGATTTGAGCCCTAATTTAGTTTGGTTTTCACCCTTTTTTAGGGTAATGATTCCTTGATCATGTAAAAATGTTGGGTTGATTTTGGAAATGCGATTTCTATAAGTGGGACCAACATGAGGTTTTGTATTATTTTTGGACCCGAAGCACAATGGTGGAATATGGGTATTGTTATTCTCACATTAATAAGTAGAATGTGTTTATAATAACTTGGCATCTTGGTATGTCTTCTAGAAAGGGAAAAATTATGGTTTAGCGGATTGTTGAGCATTCTTCAGTGTCGAGGTAGTCTAGGTTTATACCTTGTTCGATTGAGCTATTTCATAGTATTCTAATGATATTGTGATGGATTTGGGATGGGTTTTAGATGTTGGATTGATGGACTATAAGACTTAGAGTAGTTGGACCGTTTGGGCTAATTTAAATAGTAGAGCTTGAATACCTGGCTTGTTCCTTATGCCTTAGAAGGATTGGACCTCATTACACATGTTTAGCATTAGAATGCCTTAGATTTCTTAAGATTAAGAAAAATGCACTAGAATACTCTAGTTAGGTGGAAGTGTCTTAGTCATACATGTTTAGGGTAATATTGGCCTTAGTTGCTTTCACTAATGAAGGTTGCCTTAGTTTCCATTGGACTTAGTTAAAATGTTTGAGGAGAATCTATACCTTAGGGATATTTGTGTCTTACTTAACTTCTAAAAGTGGATTCAGATACCTTAGCCTAGTTTGGTGTAGAATTTGACTTAGAATATATTTTTGGGATTTAAAAGTGGTCTCGTTGAACCACCTTAAGCCAAGATCGAATTTATTTCTTTTGAAATCTTTTTATCCTTGTTAAATACCTTAAGAATACCTTTTGAGGAAATATTGAAGAACCTCAGCATGTGATGGTTGTGGTGATGATGATATTGAAGTAATGCTCATGGACTAGTTGTTTAGATTACCAATTATGTTATAGTGAAACATTGATTATGCTATAATAAGTGCTTGGTTATGCTATGAAAAAACTTTGGGTAAGTCCATGATAAACTATTATGCATTCTTTTGAATAGGCTCTTAATAATGATGAATGTTATGCCATTACCTATGTTATTGATAATTTATTGCCTTTGTTAATGCTTATGATTATGATCATACAAATCAATTGTGCATAGAAAAACATCCTTATTGATGATATTAGTAATTATGCCATGAATTATGTTGGAAGTCATGGTTATTGATCAAATTAGAAGTTATGTTATTAATTATTTTGAAATCGTGATGCTTGATTATATGATCACTTATGCTATTGACTATGCCACTGACTATGAAGATGTGGATACCAGTTTGAGTTCAGATATTTATTATATATATGTACCGGTTTAATTCTAGAAAACGATATTGATATTGATTTTACACCCAATTTGATTTCTGAGGATGACTGATGATATATACCTGGCAAGGCTGGAGAATGATTATGTTGATACGTTGATATCCGACAAGGACGAAGGATGATTTTGATGATACATTGATACCCGGCAAGGCTGGAGGATGATTATGATATATACCCGGCAAGGACAATGGATGATTATCATATATACCTTGCAAGACCAGAGGATGATTATGATAAATACCCAATAAAGCTTGAAGATGATTATGATGATGCATTGATACCCAGCAAGGACGTAAGATGATTATATTATTATGCGTATGCATACATATACCAATTCGAGTCTATATATATATATATATATATATATATATGTACAAACTTACACATAGTTTGTTATAATGAGGGATAATAATAATTAGCGATAATGATGATTAGTTGATTATAATGACTAGTCAATAGAGAGGATTAATTGGTAAATGGTGATTAGTGGATATATGGTGAATAGTTTTTAAATGATAACTAGATGTGATATGATGAATAGTGATCAAATGGATTAGTTAATAAGAGATGGTTAGCTAATACATTGTGACTAGTGAGTATCGATGCTAAGGTTGTTAAATAATGGTAAATTAAGAAATGTGGGTAAATGACCGATTGATGATAATTGTGGAATGATGATTAAATGATAATGAAGGTTAGTTATAATGTTAGTTGATTTCTTTGTTTTATCTTTGAGCGTACTCTCCAGGCATATGGGAGTCTGTGGTGAGTTATTTACTATCTGCACCAATTAACATATGAGATCCAATTTTGTAGTTTGTGATTGCTTGTGTGATACATTATTATTTCGATATATTTACTTATATTGCACGATGGTATTGGCATGTGTTGATACCTTGTGTTATATTATTATTCCGATGAAATTCCTTATTATGTACAATATTTTTGGAGATGATTCGGGTTCATTTCTGTACCTTGATTTAGTTATGTTATCTTTCATTTTATCATGCTTGTATCATGATTTAGCTCAGTCGGTTGATGATACCTACTGATTACCTATTGGTTTGGTACTCATACTACACTTATGTTCCTTTTTGATCTAGATCCGAGTACTGGCTATCATTGTTGACGTTGATCATGCTGTATTGATATCAGAGATAGGGTGAGCTCTTGGAGTCAGAGTCACCGATTTCATTCTATCTTTTGATATTCAGTCTTTAGTATTTGAGAAAAAAGTTGTTGACTATTCTATGTCTTTGAGTTGTATTATTATAAGATGCTCTTGTACTGGCTCTACCAGGCTATTGGATGGTATCTTGTGTTGACTGTTTTATCTATCTAAAACTCTTTGCTTATTTATAAATTGTATTCTTGAAGTTTTCCTATGTTGGACATTTCCTACCAAATTAACCCATTGCATTAGCTCCAGGTTATGGTTTGTCTTACCTACATCTAAGATTAGTAGGTGTCATCATGACTCGTAAATTAGGTCGTGCCACTCTTTCTAGTGAACGACCCAAGATTTAGGAGACATGGGTTTTTGTGAGGTTTGAGCACATATTAATGCCTAAATCTTTAAAGTTCCACCTCAATACTAAAGCACCCATATATCTTCTTGGTTTTCAAGGTGCTTTTATAAATATTATTTATTCTTATATATAATTATATCTAATTTGAGTCGAGTTTAACGGATGTTTAATCACTACAAAAATGCAACTAGGTTTGCCCTTTCCTCATGTGACTAGACCAACATATTATCTATGTAAGCTTCTTTGGTTTCCTAATTTGTTTCTCAATCATCTGATTTACTAACCATTGGTACATAACTCCTACATTCCTTAAGCCAAGGGGTATCATATTCTAGAAATATGTATCATAGATAGTAACAAAATACATATTCTTCTATCCTTTAGGTCTATCTTGATTTGGTTGTACCGAGAATATATGTTGAGAAAACTCTTGAGCTCATGTCTGAATGCATGTAACGACCCAAAATCACCTACTAGGACATCACACGGTGCTTAGGGCTACAAGTATCCCCAAGCTAACCCTTTAAGGCTATCACTTCTCATAATAACTCATTCAAGAAGGAATATATAAAATATCTGCACTGTCATATCAAATGAAAGGGAATACGAAGGTAATACTCAGTCCAAACGACCACAATACTGAAAATCTTAACACAACCACAGTCTGATAACTAGTTTGACAAAGCCTCTACTACTCCATAAACTCGATAACCATTAGGAAAGGTCCCCAACTGACTCAAACTGAATTAAAAGTAATAACATAGACACTGGAATATTGAAATATCTAAAGATAGGTCCTCGAACTATGAGGACTCACCACTGTAGAAATGTAGAGAAGGTACTCAGGAATCACTGGTGAGGCTGGGACTGAGCACCTGAACCTACATTATAAGACAATGTAGCACATAGATGTATATGTCGTACCTGGGCGGTTCCGACAACTCTTGGTAAAATGGCCATAACTTCCCACTCCGATGCCGGATTTAGACGAATTTGATATTGTTGGAAAGCTAATTCAATTCTCTACATAATAGAAAGTTATTTTCAGGAAAATTCAACAATATTAGAACAATAATCACTTTGGAAGTCTCTTCTCAATCTTTTAGGGCCGAAATTACACTTCACTTGACACGCTCAAGGCTCAAACTACAAGGAAACTTTACGGTGTCTTGCAATGTGGAATTTATCATTTGATTGGTGTTTGGCATAGGGAGAGAGTCTTTTGGGCATGTTCTTTTTTTAATTTTTGAAATCAATACACAATCTAAACTTCTTTGATTCTTTTGACACTACTACCATTTTTGTAATTTACGAGTATTTAGGGTATTTATAGCCTTCTCATAGTGGAAATAGGACATTTATGACATGCTTAAATTATCCATTAAGCTATCAAATAGTTCATTTTGATTTTAGGCTCATTTTCCTGTATTAGAGCTTTTGTTGTTTATAATTTGGTATCGGACCAAAACTCCAAGTAGATAACCTCGGATAGGAATTTTGAATATTCCATCAACTCTGGAACACTGATTTTAGGCTGGGGGACCAATAATTTAGGTCTTGAGGCTTCCAAACTTATTTTGGTATATTAGGCTGATTCTATGAAAAATAAAACTATAGATGTGGGCCCCATATTTGGTTGAAACGATCTTAGATGAAAGTTTTGATGGTTCCATTAAGTCTAAAATGTCAAATTTGGCAAGTTAGCATAGTTTATTTGTGTTTCATGGAGTTTCAAACAATTCTTGAGCACCTGGTCTAAGTCCATTTTTGGACTTAGCAAAATCTGATATCTACTGATACGACCGCTTAAGTGATCATGATCCCGCTTTAGTAGCCAGTCCTTCAGTGCCTATGATCTACTTAAGTGACCTTGTCCATGTGGGAATGAGCCTCTTTAGAGGCAAGAGAGAAGCTTAAGAGGGTCATACTTTAGCACAAGGGTGGATGCTTTAGTGGTACCCGCATTTAGCATGCAGACCGTTTTAGCGAAGAATGCTTTAATGACAAGATGACCACTTTAGAGGCACATAGGGGATTTTAAATCCCCTTTCTTCACCGGATTCTACACCATTTTGTTCACCATTTTCACACCAATTTTAGAGCTTGAAGAGAGAAAAAGTAAAGAATCATCCATTGAAGCTAAGGTAAGCTAGCCTAATAATGCTTGGTTATTTACCATTATTTTTCTATCCATTTTCATCCTATTTCATGGAAAATCCTTAGAAATATAGGTCTTTAAAATCCCTAAACTTTAAGGTCTGATTTGGGTCACGATTCTTACACCATTTATGCTCAACTTTTAAGCATGCATTCCTTGTCCTTCGAAGGACCTCATGATGGATTCAATTTTGGATTATATTTCTGAGCCTCGCAGTCTTATTCTAGACCAAAATTTAAAGCCAACCCTTAATATTGCACTATGGGCCTTATTTTACTCCTTATAACATATATATTACTATTTTTACAGTGTGGCGACATTTTTAGATCATGGAGCAAAGAAAAACAATTTATGGATGATTCAAGGACTTGCAGTTAGGCATCGAGTTGGACTTCTGTCTACTCTTCTTCATGAGATAGTGTGTTATATATTTCATGTTGTTAAGGATATTAAGATATGATTCTGGGTAGATTACCATGACTTAGCCTACCATGACTTAACCTATATTATGAGTTTGAGGAATAGAAGGGTGAATTGACCCTTAAGATGAAATATTTATAGGATCCTATTACCCTAGGTTACTATCATTTTAGGCATAGTTGCGGTTAATAACTCTTTAGTATAAGGTTTGCTATTCAAATCGGTAGATTATTCAGGTTTTTTGGATTATGATAATATTATGCTAGTTATATATTATTAGGCTCAAAGATATGATTATGATATTATTTGGAATTTGGGAGAGAATTTATCCCTACAAAAGATGTAGCCGTAGTATATAGACTTTCAGATGTTTATAATTATGTTTTTGGATACTGGTGATGGCATGCATAGATTTGGTATATTCAATCTCACTTAATGGTACGATCCCAACTAAAATCATGGTTTTACTACTATTTTCCTAAAAGGATTTAATTCCCACTTTTCACTTTTAAAATAGATTCTTTCATAATGGGAATCGCACCACCTTAATGGATGATTTATGAGCTTTTGAGACTCAAAATGATATTTTTGAGATTTAACCAAGATAGATTCTAGTCCATGATTTCACTACTACTATTTACTTAGGTTGAAATAGATTTTGACCTTTTTTATAGTTTAATGATGATTTATACCCAAAGTTGACCTTGAGCAATAGATTTACAGACTTACACTCTTTTAGTCATGATTTGAACCCGTGCATTTATTATATATAAACATCTCTCTGGTATTGGATGGAGTAAATTGATGAAAATGATGACAATTATTTGAAATTTTAGATTATAGCAGGTTAGTGTATACAGATACTCCCAAACCCTTAGGGGGGCCTTCATTCGTGAGTCAACATGCCAGAGAAAAAAAGGTCCTCGTAGGTCCTACCTTTGCGAGCCATCAAGCTAGATAAGGTATATACACTGGGTTACTTTATTGATCTTGGATTGATTATCGTATTATGGGCTTACTTTGCATTCATTCTTGCATGTACATTGCCTGTCACCAATATATTATTTGGTTCCTATATCTATCAGCCTTATGAAAGGATGTATAACTATAGTTTATGAGTGTTTCTTGTTATGTATTGTGTGCTGATTTGACCTTCTGAGTTATGGGCCGTAGTTTAGGTATTATTTCTATGGACAAGTCGATTATCGTATTGTTATGATTATGGTCAGTTTGTGGTAGGTTGATTATAGACTGATATCAAGATCTGAGGTATGATTCTGATTCCTTTCTATTACAGTTATTTTATTATGGTTAATTATATCATGTTTAGATGTTTGGATTAGGGACTCCGATTAGCCAACATTAGTTTCCTACTTGTTTAGGCTGCCTTGAGATGCTAGTATGACTACCTTATAATTTACCATTGAGTGAGTTAGGTATATACATATATATATAGTACTACCTTATATCCCTCTCTTCCTTCTCTCATTTAGGTTGCATATCCATTCCTTGGCCTTGTACACCACTATATTTCCTTCTTTCACACTTTATTTGTGTATAGTATAGTGATATAAGGTATAGTTCTTTAGTTCTTGTGTATGACTAGAATAGAATAGTTCATCTTTCTCACCTCTTTTATTTTATTGTGTTAGGATCTTTGATATTTGGTTAAAGTGTATATACTTTCTTGCGTGTTATTTATATTTGCGTTATCTTTGGAGTTTAGTCAGTAGTTTCCTACTAAGTACCATATGTCTGGTACTCATAATACACTTGTGTAGCGTGCAGATTATAGTATGGGCTTTCGCCATTGTTGTGTGCATCATGCTAAGCAGCCATGGGTCAAAAATTTAGGGTGAGCTCCTGGCATTTAGAGTATTACTATTTTTCTTCTTATTGATTAGACTGATATCTTTGTTGTATGCAGATATGGGTTGTACCCATATAGTTTTTAGTAATTCACCTTATACCTTTATTGTAATAGTAGCTCATACACCAATTCCAATAGGTTTTTAGACTATCTTAGACATTTTAGTCTTTGAATATATTTATTCCACTATCTTCCTTTGTTTCTCTATATTATTCGTTACTAGCAGTTTCAGACTACAATTTGGCTTACCTATTGAAGGGTCATAGTAGGTGTTATTATGACTTAAGAAATCAGATTATGGAAAATTTTTACTAAACCTAGGTTTACTAGTTTGTCGGTATAAGATCTAAGTGTCTAGTAGAGTCCTGTGAGATATCCGTAACCTGTCTTTGGGAGGATACTGGGAATTTTAAGAAAATTCGATCCTTGACTCCTTATCGTTTGTCTGTATTTCTATGAGCCTAAAGTACGTTCTTTGAATTTATTCTATCCTAGATGGACAATGTAAGGTTGTCAATAAATACAGATGGTATTATGTATTTCCAAAGATAGCATCAAACTACGGACCAAAGATAGCATCAAACTACGGAGCCAGGGATGGATGCCAAAGATCTTCATTATCAGTTAGAGGATTTGGGGCTAGCCCAGGCCCTAGTTTATTTTGTGACTACTTCAGCTTTCTAATATTATATAATTGGGATTTTGAGCCTTTTATGGATTCCTCATAGCAAGAGATGACATCTACTTTATTAAGCAATTCTCAGCCTAGAGTTGAATTTGTTGGTGTTTAGCAGGGTTCCTTGTTCGTCTCATAATATGAGATTGGGTTTCTTTAGTGGACAAGCATACTCTTATTCTATATTCTTTAAAACATTAGATGGTGCATTGTTTCATTAGAATATTAGCTTTACCAATTTATTTGGCATTGGAGCATCTGATATCTACTGGGTCTTCTTTCTCTCAGGTTGTTAACTATGTGAAGGTTATATAGAAAGCATGTATTAAGATTTATAGAGGTGGCTCTTTGATAAGTTGTGGTGGTTGCAGGGGGCATCATTCTTGTCGGACCTTGTGGAGTATTTGGCATGGATCTTTAGGTTGTGGTGGCCATTCTTAATCAATGGGGGTTGTACCTTAGAGTTTTTTAGAGTTTTTTGTGGATGTAGGAAGTTTGGTCATTGGTATAGAGAGTTCCCTTAAATTATTTAGTTATTGAGACAAGGTTAACATATGTTCCCCGCTAGCCTAAAACTATCAAGGTATGTTATAATTATGGGGAGAATGGTCATCATAATAAGGAGTACCCCCAGTGTTAGTTGGTCAACCAGTTAGGGTTAGCTCATGTTTCTCACCAGATAAGGGCTTCAAGGGTTTGCTACAACTATAGACAGATCAATCACTATTCTAGAGAATGTCCCTGACTTAGGATTACTAGTCATTCAGCTCATCCAGATCTATATCATAGTGTTGTGGAACCTTTAGTTAGACGCAGTGCACTTGATACCTTATTTGGTGGTTTAAACGCTTAGTCAGAGTTTAGACCCACTTAGATTAGCACCCCCCTTAGGCATGTCAGGCATGTGACTTTAGATTCTATCATGATAGGTAAGCCTTTTATTTCATTCCTTTATCATTTTAATTGAGTGTATTATAGTCTTCATACCCATTAATAATTATGTGCTAGGGTAGGTTTTATTTTGATTATTGTGTACCTTGGTGTAGAGTTCATGATTATATGACTAACCCCATTGATGATTTCATTTAGGTAGAGTTGATTAGTATTGATATTTTTCGTAAGGGTGTAGCATTTGGGTTTGAGTCCCATTTGCCTTAGCATATTAGTCTTCTTATGGCCCTAGTGTGGTACTTTCAATTGGTTTTCGTTTTTGGTACGACTTACTTTTCTGATTTTATATTGTTGTTGTTAATATTTTCATTGTTTGTTGTTGATTGATCCTTAATTAGTATATGACTAGACTAGCATTATAGAGTTAGAATTCTCTTTAATTCCTATTTGTTGGCTTGGGCGGCTAGCTTAATTGGATGGTTTCTCTCTTATGGAAAGGTAAAGTTGGTTGTTTTGCTCTTCTATTGGCGAGGATAGATTAATTAATGAGCGAGATATGAAGGAGAGGGTGGGTTAGCTTTTCTTGGATCTGTTATGGTTCTAAAGTTGGCAATTCAATTAGGTAGCCTATTTCTGAGGTAGGCCAATTTTGGATCTGCCCTTTTGAGTTGGCTATTTATGGACTTATCGATAGTGGTCTTGATATTGATGTTGATGTTAAGAGGTTTTGGACTTTTCTTTCAAGCTTCTTAGGTTTATCTCCTGGTGATAGTTGATCTTGGTATTTATGTGGAGTTAGATACCCTATTTTTACCATAGAGTGGTTCTTATTCAAATGGAGATATGGGAGGCAAAAATAGGTAATCTTTTTTGTAACTACTTATTAAGTTGGCAATTTGGTATTCATCGTCGATATGGAGTATTAGATTGGCCAGTTCTTAACTAAGGTTGTAGTTCTCCAAGTTGCTAAAGTCTTGGTTATCTCTAGTGTAGTTTGTAACCTTGGTGAATTCTTGGGTGTGCTTGGGTGGTTCATGCCCTCCCACAGGTATGTAGTTGGTATCTCATGCTTTTATCCTATATTTTAACCTCCATTGTGATTCTGTTCTTTAGCTATATTTCGACATCAACTTTGGCATAATCCAGTGAGGATAGGCCTGATCTTGGATAGTGAGGGTGAGTTAGATTTTTTCCCTTGATTTAGATTGGTTGGCTTCAATATGGATTTGACACCTTAGAATTGCGGCTTGAGGGTTATGATATGTTTGGAGTGTGGATACTTACCTATCTACCGGATTGATTTGGATATTTGAGATCAGGCGGTTTAGCCCTGGTGTTAAGACTTCAGTTAGGACTTATAGAGTTTGGGTGCAACCTTCATTTCCAAATTTGTGTTAGTTAGGCATTCATTTATAGGCAACTTAAGAATGCTCCTCATCTACCTATTTGATCCTTTTTAGTTTGGATTGATTAGGGTTGATAGATATTCGAATAGTGGCCCGTTCACACTCGAAGGTAGTTTCTTCCACTTTTGACATCAGTTTTTTGTTTCATCAGAATTTTGGATGATCAACTTAGTGGTAGTAACTTTAGTTGGATTTAACATGGCTTCATCCTTGGTTAATGGGATGTCTTTAAGAGGATCACCTAGTGGTGACTGCTTGTGCATCGGACTCTTGATTGTCATTTTTGAGAGTTATTCAAACCATTTTTAGCATTGGTAGCGGATTATAGAAATTGGTCATCTTTATTTATGTGCCAAGGTTATGCTTTACAGGCTTATTCTCATGCTTTCCATAGTGGATTTTTGGTGGATCAACTTCAGTTTATCAAGGTTAGCATGATGGAGTTGTACGAACAGGACTTGAGGGACTTTTTTATTTGTTTGGAGTGGATAGTAGGTCTCAAAATGCCTAACGACTGTTATATTTTGGTATTGATATTGGTTTCATGATTCATACCTTGGATTACCTTTGTCCTGGTTGAGTCTTTGCTTAGTTGTGCTGGTACCGGTGTGTTATCAGTATTTTGTAGTTTGGATTTACATGTATCAACCTTTTTTGATTCAGTTTGAGGGCAGTTGGTGGTTGAGGGTGAGTTTTGGTTGTTTGAGAAGTAGAGTAAGGAAGTTGGTTTAAAAAGAGATACCTGTGGCAAAATTCCTTGAAAATATTATTTCTTCTTAGAGGTTTTCTGGGGAGTCTTGCTCGAAGAATGAGGGCCCAGTATCTCATCTCTTAAAACTTTTGTGATCCTTCTATCCATTGACTTTTGTGCACAAATTCCTTTTAGTAGTGGATATAGTAATGACTGTCTAGATCATTTCCTCGATTTATGCATATTTTTGGCATTTTAAGGCTTCCCACAGTGGCTACAAGTCATTTACGATTTTCTGAAACTATTGGTTCGGTTATCAAATTGTTAATTTATTTGGATTTTAGAGTCATTTCCCTATTTTAGAGATTTTGCTGTTTAGGATTTGGTCTAAATCAAAAACTCCTTGTAGATAACCTCAAATGAGAATTCCGACAGCGCCATCAGCTCTGGAATGTTGATCTTAGGGTAGGGGAACCTTGGTTTAGGTCCAAGGCTTTCGAACTCATTTTGGGCTACTAGGTGGATTATATGAAAAATAAAACTCTAGGTATGGGCCCTAAATTTTTGACAAAATGATCTCGGATGAAATTTTTTATGGTTTTATTGAGTTTGGAATATGAAATTTTCTATGGTAGCATAGTTCACATGCGCGCACGGGGTTCCAAATGAGTCCCAAGCAGCCACTTGAAGTTCATTTTTGGACTTAGCAAAATTTGATATCTGGCATCCAATATGTCCGCTTAAGTGACATAGAGCTGCTTTAACAATCAACTTTTTAGACCACAAGAGCCTCTTATGCAGCCTTGGCCATGTGGCTAATGGGACGCTTTAGAAAAAATGGGTATGCTTAAGCATGACCCGCTTTAGTGCAAGGGGGGCCACTTTAGCGGTACCCGTGCATAACATGCCATGCCTCTTCAGCGGTCAAGATGCCTCTTTAGCGGCGGGCGTTTTAGCTCCAAGGTGCCCACTTTAGTAGAACCTGGGGCATTTTAAATAATTTTTCTTTACCTGACTCTCCACTATTTCTTTCACCATTTTCACACCAATTTAAGAGCTTAAAGAGAGGAAAAAGTAGGAAATTATCCATTGAAGTTAAGGTAAGCTAGCATAACACTCCTTGGTAATTTCTCATTAGTTTTCCCCTGAATTTTCACCTAATTTCATGGTAAATTCTTAGAAATTACGTCTTAAAATCCCTAAACTGTAGGGGCTGATTTGGGCCCTGATTCTTACACCATTTGTGCTCAACTTTTGAGCACACATTCCTTGTCCTTCGAGTGAACTCATGACTGATTCAATTTTAGATTCCATTTCTGGGCCTCGTGGGCCACCCGACCCTTAATATAGCAATACAGTTCTTGTTTTACTCCTTATTATATGTAGATTACTATTTTGATAGAGCGGTGATATTTTGAGATCGTCTAGCAAAGACAAACAATTTGTGGGTGATTTGAGGACTTGCGGTTCAACATCGAGATGGGCTTCTATCTACTCTTCTACATGAGATAGTGTATTATATATATTGCATGTTAATTATGGATGTTAGGATATGATTATGGGTAGATTACCATGACTTAGGCTAAATTATGAGGTTGAGGAATAGCAAGCTGAATCAACCCATAAGATAAAATACTTGTTATGCTTATAGGATCGTATTACCTTAGGTTACTAGCATGTAAGACATAGTTGAGGCTAATATCCCTTTAGTATAAGGTTTACTATTTGACTTAATATATTATTCTGGTTTACCAGATTATGATATTATGGTTATGCTAGTTATATAGTATTGTGTCCAAGGCTGTGATTATATTATTATTTGGACTTCGGCAGAATTTTTCCTTGCAAAGGGCGTAGTCGTAATCTTTGGACTTTTAGTCGTTTATAATTATATTATTTGGATACTGGTGATGGCATGCTTTGATTTGGTACAATCATGCTCACTTAATAGTACAATTCAAGCTAAAATAATGATTTTACTACTGTTTTCCTAAAAATGAATTTATTCGCACTTTTCACTTTTAAAATGGATTCTTTCATAATGGGAATTATACCACCTTAATGGATGATTTATAAGCTTTTGAGACTCAAGATGATGATTTAGAGATTAACCGAGATAGATTTTGATCCATGATTTTTCTACTATAATATACGCCGGTCAAGATATATTTTGACTTGTTCTATACTTTTATGATGATTTAGTCCCAGAGTTGACCTCGATCAATGTATTTACAGACTTACAACCTTTTAGTCAAGGTTTTAGTTTGTGCATTTGTTATATATATACATCTCTGTAGTACAAGATAGAGCAGATTGATTATGATAATGATGATTATCGGAAATCATGGATCAGGAGCAAGTCAATGTATACAGGTATCGAGTCCCATAGGGGTCTCTTTCTTCATGAGCCATCATGCCAAAGAAGATAGGTCAATATAGGTTATGCCTTAATGAAATGTCGAGCTGGAGGAGTGTATACATTGGGTTACTATACACGGGTTTACTTTATGGATCTTGGATCAGTTATGGTATTATGGGTTTACTTTGCAATTATTCTTGCATATGCATTGCCTATCACCGGTATATTTTTTGGCTCCTATATCTATAAGTATTATAGAGGGGTGCATAGGTATAGTTTCTGAGTGCTGCTATTTGTGTGTGTTGTGTGCTGATTGGACCTTTTACGTTATGGGCCTCAGTTTAGATATTATTTGTCCAGATATAATGCCCCGAGATCCCATCCTGAGACGTCACACGGTGCTTATGACCCCGAAGGACCACAAGCTAACCCCTTACTGATATCTGTACCTGTGCACTGGATAATATCTGAAATAAATACGAAAACTAGCCATAAGGTTCAAAACATCTATGAATACTCATAATATAGAAAAACTAAATACTAATACATCCGTCTGAAAAACCCTATAAACTGTCTCTACTGTAGATTTGAAGGGACAAGTCCCCACTAACTCCATCAACTGAAAATAAACAAAGTCTGAAGCAATAATAGTAAACTGAAATTCGTCCACAAAAGAAGAGGACTCACTGCTACTGCTGCTGACTGGGACTGAACTGCTGAGAATACTCTGGATCCTGTGCCTCTGAACCTATGGTGTCAAATAAAACACCATAGCACAAATGCTTCAGTACAGTAATGTACCGAGTATGTAGATGCATGGGCTCATACATGCATAATATCTAAATTGAATAATCATGAAGATGCCATATGAGAACATATACATGAATGCACAGACCATGAACACAATCACTGCAACTCTAGATACTGAAACTCGAATACCACTTTACTGCAGACTGAACTCATTACTAACACTGAGATACCGAATTACTGACTCATCTGATACTGATAACTGAGAGTCTGGATATACTCACATCAAGGACTGAATTCTGAGCTTACTATTTTCGACTGATAGGATTAGAGATCAACTTTTCTAATAGATTATTCTAAAAGTGATTATCAATGATAAAAAGTATGATCATGTTCGAATCTGACAACAAGAATACTCAATAAAATCTGAGATGGAGATCAAGCCTATCTGATGGGAGATCTCTAGATATGATAATAAGAATACTCAATATGGTCTGAGACTGAGATCAAGCCTCTCTAATGGGAGATCTCTAGATATGATAATAAGAATCTGTATATGACACCAAGCCTATCTGATGGGATAGTCCATGAATCAATGGAACTATCTGAATTTCTCACTGAGATAGACGACTGTACTATATAGTCCTGATTTCTGAAGATTGATACTGAAACTACAACTGTGGGAAGTAGTTACTTAACCAGCATGCCCCAATCTACCACAGGTGGGGTCCAACCTGTAACCTAGCTGGAAGGGTGTCAATATCGTGCCATAGGTAAAGACCTCTCTAGTCAAGCCTCTCTGACAAAATGACCCTTGCAGGAAGTCGGCCTGAGGCAATATAATAGTCAAACCTATCTGATGGTGATAGCCTCTACTGATGGAGACTCCTATATCCTGCACTGGCTACACAGTTCTGGAGTTCAGGGATCGCTCCTAGCGACTCGACCTCTCTGACGGGAGAGCCGTCATCCCTTCTCTCACTCGGTGCTAGCTTCTACTCCCAACTGAAAGACTCTGAACAGAATTCTCAACTGAATACAACTGAACTGAATCTGATACTGATCATGTTTCTCTTAAGATCTGACTGAGTTACGCTGAGATTACTTAGTTTCGTATCTAACGGAAAAGGTATCAAATCATGGTATCTGACTGACGATACAGAGCTTGAATAGATTACTTGAATAGCTTCTGAGATTAGAATTGAATGACTTGAATACTATTAGATCTGAGCTGATTACAGGACTGAGGTTAGATTACTAGCGATACAGAGATTACAGAGATAACTGAGATTACTGAGCTTTCTTAAGTTATGCACTTGTATGAAGATACAGAGTTCTATAGTTCACTGAGCTCTGAGAATCTTGGCTCGACTAAAATTATCGAGAAACTGACACGGGATCTAGATAACAGCTCTATTATCGAGTATAAATAACCCCAGGACTCTATAACATAAAAGTAAAGTATAATTATTCTTGACTAGTCATCACCACAATCATTCATTCATCATCACAAGTATTCGTTCATCATCACAAGCATTCGTTTATCAACACAATCATTAAAGCATCTTACAGTCATTAAGACATCACCTTAAGCATTTAAGGATCACGAACATCTATTCATCATCACAATCGCCAAGGGGTCACTTTAAGCATATCTGAATCATAATAATATAATAACATAGGGGAAACATGCTACTAGATCATCCTCCATTCAACAAGGTTTTACCTCAACTATTTCATACCTAAATTAGTTTTGACATGTGTTTGGATATCACATGGCTTGAGAAACTTCATACTATCATGGAATAATTCATTCACTTGGCATTTTATCAAACACTAGGCATGCATAAACTAACTCACAATTTGGGGTTTCATGTTCAACATGCTACAAGGGCCCTTATACTTCACCTAAGCTCTTTATCAAACCTACGGGAAACATTTTTCTCTTATTCAACTATTTATACACCCATTTGACATGAACACATCACATAGAAAGCAACATAAGGAAGATTCATCACAAATATCACATGGATTCCACCTACTAGGTTTAAGGCTGATGAATCTTGTAAACAAACATGAATTAAAACTCAACAACACATTGAACATCAATTTCAACACATAAAAATCATTAACAATTCACAAACATAAAAATATTGGAGTTTTGGAAAGGGTTCTTGAGCTTCTGGGATGAAAGGGACCCAAGAATCAACATCTACATACCTTAATTTTTGAAATTGGATGAATTCTAATGCTTTAGACTCTATCTGCACTTATAATAAATAATTCTGAAAGCCCACACTATGAGGAACTTAATTTTTGAAGAAATCTTAGAGATTTATGGATGAGTTTTGGAAGTTTAGGGTTCTTGAATTGAAACCTTAGATATTCAATCTTTAGAGAATTGGAAGAGAAATGGAGAAATTAGGGTTTAGAGATGGATGCTCATATTTATAGAGACCTCCAAAAGGTGGGAAATGAACAAAATACCCTTGCAAAAACGTCCTTAAATTGCTAAAAAAAATAGATGACGACATCCTTGACAAGCCATCAAGTTGGTGATAGGCCGTCATGAATTGTCGTCACAAAAGGGTAAAATTTTGAGTTTCTAGTTAAGATTGACGACATTGGTGATAGGCCATCACGGGCATGACTGCTTGTCACAAAATGTCGTCATCAGGGTTACAAATTTGCGCAGGTATGATGACATTGGTGATAGGCCATCACGGGCATGACGGCTTGTCACAATTATCATCACCAGTTTCCCAGCCAAACATCCTGGAGTAAAATAGGCATAACACTTTGCTCTGATATTAGTTTTCAAAGAAATTGGTATCATTGGGAAGATAATTCAAAGATATTTTATTTGATATATATTAGGTCCTCTAATTCGATATATATAAGGAGTTATGGTCAATTGAAGTTGACTTAAGTTTTGACGCTCACTAAAACTTAAACTATAGGAAAGCTGTCAACTCGTCCTTGAGTTAGGGGACCTCTATGATCTTAATTCATTCTCAAATAGATTCCCATACAGTTCAAAGTATTTCATACTTGGGAAGATATTTCTAAAACATTTAGACTCAAATTTTTGCCTTACCAAATACGCTCTAAGGCTCAGACTGAAAGAGAATTTTGCGGGGCATTACAACAGACAAGCCGATTATTGTATTATTATGAATATTGTTAGTTTATGGAAGGATGATTATGGATTGATATCGAGATTTGAGGTATGATTCCAATTCCTTTCTCTTATGGGATGCCTTAACATGCTAGTATGACTACCTTATAATTTACCTTCGAGTTAGTCTGGTATATATGTGTGTGTGTGTATCTAGCTATAGTACTACCGTATATCCCTTTCTTCCTCCATTCAGTTATGTTGTACATCCATTTTTAGCCTTGTATACCACTATATTTCCTTTCTCCACACATTGTTTGTATATAGTCCAGTGATATACGGTATAGTTCTTTAGTTTCTGTGTATGACTAGAATAAAATAGTTCATCTTTATCACCTTTCTAATTTTATTATTTTAGGTCCTTGGATATTTGGTTATAGTTTACATTCTTTCTTGGGTTTTATTTATATTTGCATTATCTTTGGATCTTATTTTGGTACTTGCCTATCGAGTACCATATTTTTACTTCGACAGTGTAAAAATCATACTATGGACTCTCATTGTTGTTGTGTGCATCATGTAGAGCAACTATGAATTAGATATTTAGGGTGACCTCCTAGCGCTTGGAGTATTATGATTCTCCTTTTTATGGATTAGACTAATATCTTTATTGTATTCAGAGATGGGTTGTACCCATATATTTATTCAATATTTTAACCTTGTACCTTTATTGTGATAGTTTCTCTTATACTGATTCCACCTGGCTTTGGGACTATCTTATACATATTAGTCTTTGATTATATTTATTTTGCTATCTTCTTTGTTTCTCTTAGTTATCTTTTGCCAGTAATTTTATACTACGAGTTGGCTTACCTACTAGAGGGTCATAGTAGGTGCCATCATGGCTTGAGAAATTAGATTGTTGCAAATTAGTATCAGAGGAAGGTTTACTAGTGTGTTGGTACAAGAGCTAAATATCTAGTAGATTTTTGTTAATCGATGTAGAGATGTCCCTAACATATCTTTGAAAGGCTATTGGGCATTCTTAGAAAATTGTATCCTTGAATCCTTATCGTGTGTCCAAATTTCTATTAGCCTCAAGTACATTCTTTGAATTTATTCTATCCCAAATAGACGATGTGAGGTTTTTGATATATGCATATGGGATTTCATCATGCATTTATAGAGCTTCCACATAGCATCTAACAAGGAAGTCAAAGATAGATGTCGAAGATCTTCAGCGTCAATCGTAGGATTTGGGTTAACCCAGGCCCCAGTTTAGTTTGTGACTGCTTTAGCTTTCCAATATTTAGCATTGGAGATTTCAAGCCTTTATATGGATACCTCACAACTAGAGATGACATCTAGTTTATCGAGTAGTTCGTAGGCTAGAATTAGATTTATTAGTGTTCAGCAGGGTTCCTTTTCCATCTCAGAGTATGATATTGGGTTTGTTTAGTGGCTAGGCATACTCCTATGTTATATCCTTTAAAACATAAGATAGTGTGTGGGTTCACTAGAGGATTAGCTTTACTATTTTATTTGGCATTAGAGTATCTGATAGTAGCTAGGTGTTATTTTTCTCAGGTTGTTGACCATGCGAGGGCTATAGAAAGAGAGCATGCATTGATATTTATAGAGGTGGCTATAAGATTAATCGTGGTGGTCACAGCGGGCATCATTCTAGTTAGACCTTATAGAGTATTCGGCATGGATCTCTAGGTATTGGCAGTCATTCTTGATTAGTGGGGGTCATCCCTTAGAGTATTTGGATAGCTTGTCATGGTTGTTATGAGTTTTTTCATTGGTCTAGAGAGCTCCCCAGAAGTAATTTGGTTGTTCAAATAGAGTTAACATATTTTCCCTGCTATCCCTAAGCTCCCAAGGTATACTATGGTTATGGTAGGATGGTCATCACAATAGGGAGTACCCCTGATATTGGTTGGTTATCCAGTTGGGGCCAGCTCATGTTTTTTGTCAAATTAGGTCTTCAGTGGTTTGCTACAACTATAGAGAGATTGATAACTACTCTAGAGAGTGTCCCCGATATGGGATTACTAGTTATCCAGCTCATCAGATTAGTCTCAAAGTGTTGTGAAACCTTCAGCTAGGTGTAGTGCATTTATTATCTCAGCTGGTGGTTTAGACGCTTAGTTCGAGTTTATACCCACTCAGATTCGTACCCCCTCAGGCATGTCAGGCATGTGACTTCAAATTCTACTATAATAGGTACATCTTTTATTTCTTGCCTTTACCTTTTTAGTTGAGTGTATTGGAGTCTTCATACCCATTGATGATTATGTTCTAAGGTAGGTTTTATATTGATTATTGTGTGCCTTGGTGTAGAGTTCGTGATTATATGACTACCCCCATAGATGATTTCTTTTAGTAGTGGATAGAGTAGATCAGTACTGATATTTTTTTCTAAAGGTATAACATTTGGGTTTGAGTCCTATTTGCATTGGCATATTAGTCCTCTTATGGCCTTAGAGTAGTACATGTTATTGATTTTTATTTTTTGTTCCACCTACTCTTCATAATGATATTTATATTGTTCTTGTTATTATTTTCATTCTTTGATATTGATCGACCTTGTTTGGTAAACGACTAGACTAGTTTTATCTATTTAGAATTCCCTTCCTTGTGATTCTTATTCGTTAGATTGGACGGCTAGCTTGGTTAGATGATATCTCTTATGTAAAGAGGCAAAGTTGGCCATTTTTCTCATTTATTGGTGAGGATAGATCGATTGTTGAGTTAGTTATAAAGAAGGAGGTATATTATCTTTCCTTGGATCTGTTATCCTTCTAGAGTGGTAATTAGGTTAGATAGCCCTTTTTTGACTTTGGCCAATTTTGGATCCATCCTTTAGAGTTGGCTAGTTCATTATGTGATAGTGGTTTTGGTGTTTATATTGAGAGGTTTTAGACTTTTCTTTTAGTCTTCTTGTGTTAGTTGATCTTGGTATTAGTATGGAGTTAGATACCTCAATCTTGCTATAGTATTGTTCTTATTTTAACTGTGAAAAGAGAGATAGAGTTAGGTAATCTTTTTTGGGACCATTTATTAAGTTGGCAATTTGGGTTTTTATTCCTGAGATGGAGTATTAGATTGACCAGTTCCCGACTAAGGTTATAGTTCTCCAAGTTGCTAGAGTCTTAGTTATCTCTGGAGTAGTTTTCAACCTTGGTGGACTCTTACGTGCTTAGATGGTTCATTCCCTCCCAAAGATATAGAGCTAGTTGCATGTGTTTTTTGCCTATAGTTTAACCTCAGTTGTGATTATGTTTTTAGATATATTTCGACTTTGGCTCTTGCTTGATGCAGTAAGGATATTCCTGATCTTGGATAGTGAGGGTGAGCTAGGTGTTTACCCTTATGTTAGATTAGTTGGCTTCAACATGGAATTGACACCTTGGAAAGACGGCTTAAGAGTTATGATTAATTTGGAGGGTGGATACTTACCCATCTATCGAATTGAGTTGGATAATTGAGATTAGCCAATTTAGCCTTGGTGTTAAGATGTCAGTTGGGAGTTATAGAGTTTAGGTGCAAACTTTGTTTCTAGATTTATGTCAGTTAGGCATTCGTTTATAGGCAAGCTAAGCCTACTCCTCATCTTTCTATTTGATCTTCTTCAGTTTGGATTAATTCGGATTGATAGATGTTCAGATAGTGGCCTATTAGCACTCAAAGTTGTTTTTTTCCGCTCTTGACCTCAATTTTTAGTTTCACCAAAATTTTAGATGATCTACTCAGCGAGAGTAGTATACTTGTGTTATATTTAACATTGCTTCATCCTCGAGTGATAGGATATCCTTAAGAGAATCACCTAATGATAAGTATTTGTGCTTCGAGCTCCCAACTATCAGTTTTGAGAGTCATTCAGAGCAGTTGTAGCATTAGCAGCGGATTGTAGACATTGGTCATCTTTATTTGTGTGCCAAAGTTACTCTTTATGGGATTATTCTCATGCTTGCCATTATGGATTTTTTGTGGATCAACTTCAGTTCATTGAGGATAGTATGATGGAGTTGCATAAATAGGACTTGAGTGACTTTGTTCTTGGTATGAAGTGGATAGGAGGACTAAAAAGGGCAAAAGAAAGTTATATGTTGATGTAGGAATTGGTCACATGATTCATGCCTTGGATTACCTTTGTCCTGGTTGAGTCTTTGCTTGGTTGTGCCTGGTATCAGTGTGATATTAGTGTGTTGCAGTTTGGATTAACGTGTACCAGCATTTTTTATTCAGTTGGAGAGCAGTTTGTGGTTCAGGGTGAGTTTTTGTTGTTTGAGAAGTGGAGTAAGGAAGTTGGTTTAAAAAGGGATACCTGTGGCAAAATTCCTTAAGAGCGTCGTTTCTTCTTAAAGGTTATCCAGGGAGTCTTGCTCGGAACTAGCAGTCCAGTACCCCATCTCTTAAAGATTTCATGATGCTTTTATCCATTGACTTTTGCGGATGAAAGTCCTTTTAGTAATGGATATTATTATAACCCTCTAGGTTATTTCCTTGATTTATGCATAATTTCAGCATTTAGAGCTTCCCCACTGTGGCTACAGGTCATTTTGATTCTCCAAACTATTGGTTTGGTTATCGGATAGTTAATTTATTTGGATTTCAGGCTTATTTCCCTAATTCTGAGCTTACATAGTTTAGGATTTGGTATCAAACCAAAACTCCTAGTAGATGACTTCAAATGAGATTTCAACAGAATCATCAGCTCTAGAATGTTGATCTTAGGCTAGGGGAACCCTTAGTTTAGGTCTCGAGGATTTCAAAATCATTTTTGGCTATTGGGTTGATTATATAAAAAATCGAACAATAGGTATGGGCCTCAAATTTTGGTCAAAAAGATCTTGGATTAAATTTTTGAAGGTTTCATTGAGTCCAAAACATCAAATTTAATATGGTATCATAGTTCGTACATGGACACGGGGTTCCAAACGAGTCTCGAGCACCCAGTTAAAGTTTATTTTTAGACATAGCAAAATCTGATATTTTTATCTAATATGATCCCTTAAGTGACATGGAGCCGCTTTAACGGCCAACACTTTTAGCGGCCATGACCCTCTTAGTAGCCTTGGCCATGTGGCTAATGGGCCGCTTTAGAAGCAAGGGTGCCTCTTAAGTAGGACCTGCTTTAGAGCAAGGGTGGCCGCTTTAGCGGTACCGCGCTTAGCATGCCAGACCACTTTAGCAATCGAGATGCTGCTTTAGCAGTGGGCATTTTAGTGCCAAGGTGACCACTTTAGTGGCACCTGAGAATTTTAAATCCCATTTCTTCACCCAATTATCGACCATTTCTTTTACCATTTTCACACCACTTTGAGAGGTTAAAGGGAGGAAAAAGTGGAAAATCATCCATTGAAGCTAAGGTTAGCTAGCATAACACTCCTTGGTCATTTCCCATTAGTTTTCCTGTGAATATTCATCTTATTTCATGATAAATTCATAGAAATTAGGTCTTAAGATCTCTAAATTTAAGGGACTAATTTGGGCCCTGATTCTTACACCATTTATGCTCAACGTTTGAGCACAAATTCTTTTTTCTTTGAGTGAACTCGTGACTAATTAAGTTTTGGATTTCGTTAGATGGCCTTGCAGGCTCGCCCGACCCTTCATATAGAAATGAGGGTCTTGTTTTACTCGTTATGACATGTAGATTACTATTTTGATAGAGCAGCAGTATTTACAGATCGTAGATCGAAGGCGGACAATTTATGGGCGATTCGAGGACTTTCGGTTCAACATCGAGGCGGGCTTCAGTTTACTATTCTTCGTTATATAGTGTATTAGATATATATTGCTTGTTAGTTAAGGATGTTAGGTTATGATTATAGGTAGATTACCTCGACTTATCCTAAATTATGAGTTCGAGGACTAGAAGGGTAAATCAACCCTTAAGATAAAATACTTGTTATGCTTATAGGATCCTATTACCTTAGGTTACTAGTCTGTTAGACATAGTTGAGGCTAATAACCCTTTAGTATAAGGTTTACTACTTGACTCAATAGATTATTCCGGTTTCCCAGATTATGATATTATGGGTATACTAGTTATTTAGTATTATGTCTAAGGCCGTGATTATGATAATATTTGGATTATGGGAGAGAATTGTATCCTTTCAAAGGGCGTAGTCGTAGTCTATGGACTTTTAGACATTTATAATTGTAGGTTTTGGACACTAGTGATGGGATACATAAATTCGGTACACTCATGCTCACTTAATGGTACATTTCCAACTAAAATCATGGTTTTACGAATATTTTCCTAAAAATTATTCCTATTTTTTACTTTTAAAATTGATTCTTTCATAATGGGAATCATACTACCTTCCTTAGTGGATGATTTATGATTATGAGACTCAAAAGCATGTTTCAGAGATTTAATCAAGATCGATTCCAGTCCATGATTATACTACTACTATTTACTTTGATCAAGAGATGTTCCAACCCTTTCTACACTTTTATGCTGATTTAGTCTCTGAGTTGACCCCGGACAACAAATGTACAAACTTACACTCTATTAGTCAAGGTTCGAGTTTGTGCATTTATTATTATTATTATATATATATATATATATGTACGTCTTTACGATACAGGATGGAGTAGATTGATGATGATGATGACGATTATTGAAAATCATGTATCGGGAGAAGGTTAGTGTATCAGGTATTCCTGACCCTCCTAGGGGTCTCTTCATCTATGAGCCATCATGCCAGAGAGGACAAGGCATCATAGGTCTTGCCTTTGTGAACCATCGAGCTGGGGGAGGTTTATACCCTGGGTTACTTACGTATCTTGAATTGGTTAAGGTATTATGTGTCTACTTTGCATTCATTCTTGCATGCACATTGCCAATCACCAGTATGTTGTTTGGTTTCTATATCTATCATCCTTATTAAGGGTTTCATACAATTGAGGTTTTAATACTATAGTTCATGAGTGATACTTGTTGTATGTGTTATGTGTTGATTGGACCTTTCGAGTTATGGGCCTAGATTTAGGTATTACATATCCAGACAAGTCGATCATTGTATTGTCTGAATTATGGACAAATATTTAGATCCAAGGTATGATTTTGATTCTTTTCTATTATGGTTATTTTATTATAGATGATTATCTCATGTTTAGACGTTTGGATTAGGGACCTTGATTATGCCAACATTAATGTCCTACATGTTTAGGATGCCTTAAGATACTAGTATGACTACCTTATATTTTAGCTTCGAGTTAGTCTGGTTTATAAGAAAATAAATATATATATATATATATGTGTGTATATATATATACTATATATCCCTCTCTTCCTTCGTTTATTCACGTTGTATATCCGATCCTTATCCTTTTATACCACTATATTTCCTTCTTCCACTCTCAATTGTATATTGGCTAGTGATATACGATATAGTGCTTTAGTTCCTGAGTATGACTAGGATAGAATAGTTCATCCTTATCGTTACTCTAGTTTTACTATGTCAGGTTCCTGGTTATTTTTGTAGTTTACAGACCTGATTGTGTGTTATTTATATTTTCATTATCTTTAGAGCTCAGTCGGCAGGTGCCTATTGATTACCATGCGTTTAATACTCATACTACACTTCTATAGCCTGCAAATCATAGTACCGTTTCTCATTGTTATTGTGTGCGTCGTGTGGATCAACCATGGATCGGAGATTTAGGGTGAGCTCGTAGTTTTGGAGTATTACTACTCTCCCTCTTATGAATTAGACTTATCTCTATGTTGTATTCAGAGATGGGTTGTACTCGTATATTTATGCAGTATAACTTTGTACCTTTATTGTGATTTTAGCTCTTGTACTTATTCCACCAGATTTTGGGACTGTCTTATACATATTAGTCTTTGATTATATTTATTCTGCTATCTTCTTTCATTTTTCTTGGTAGTCCGTTACTAGCAGTTTCGGACAACGGGTTGGCTTTCCTACTAGGGTGTCATAGTAGGCGCCCTCATGACCTTAGAAATTGGGTCTTGACAACTTTAACCAAAAATTTCAGTTATTTTACCTCCTAAATAGATCTTATATTCAAAGACATGTTACTTTTTTCTTAACAAATTTGTTCTTCTCCTCTGAGATAGAGTGTCTTTTCTATATTATGGGTGTAAAATTGAGTTCTATTCTCGACTTGTGCATGGCTACCTCCGAGGGAATGCTTGTGATATCAAGGTCCTTCCAAGAAAAATAATTAATGTTAGTTTTAAGGAAATTAATGTATGTTTTCCCGAGCTCGGGATAAGGTCCCGTGTCTAGGTATACCTTCCTTTTGGGGAAGTCCAGGAAGAAAACAACCCTTTTGAATTCCTCTATTGTCATCTTCGTTGCATCCCTCTAGTCCAA
Source organism: Capsicum annuum (assembly GCF_002878395.1). NCBI lineage: Eukaryota > Viridiplantae > Streptophyta > Magnoliopsida > Solanales > Solanaceae > Capsicum > Capsicum annuum. The sequence continues at coordinate 108,965,702 of NC_061122.1, read as the reverse complement.
GAATTTGTAGGATCTTAGCGTCCCTTACCGTCCCTTTTCCATTCCTCTATCCTTGGCAACTCTTCTATGACTTTCTTTAACGGTGGCTCTAAAATTGGTGAATATCCCTCTACTGGTGAGATAGCATATATCTGCTTAGTTACCATCAAATTCCCTTAATTGTCTCACCCGACTAGTATGGGTAACTTCAACACTTGATGATTTGTTGAAGGTACGACCCTCATGGAATAAATCCAAGGCCTCCCCAAGATGATATTGTATCCTATATCCCCGTCTAGGTTATCATAATTAGTGTCCTTTTCTCCCACAACATTGGTTAACAATATGACCTCATTTGTGACCTTGCTAGCCAATTGAAACCTATGAGCGACTTTTCCACTAGGATTATAGTGATTACCAATTCTATCTGCTCGGTGACCCACTTGTGCATGATGTTTATTGAGATATATGGATATATAATCGCATGCTTTACAGCATAGTTATTAATGTTTAAGTAAATTACTGAAGCACTATTATGCGAGCACTTCATCTAATCTAAATCTTTTCCACCAAAGACAACCTCTTTGATGCTGATGTCCTAATATTTCAGAGATTATTTTGTAGCCAAAAGGCATTTTGTTCCTTTTTGAGATTGAAATCTTAATCTTTGTGACTTTCTCTCCACCACTAATTATATTGATGTCCTATCAGGTTTTGGTTTCCCTTACTAACAAACTTTGCTTCAACTAGAAAAGAAAAGAGAGCTTTTTGGGTTCAACCCTTAAGGCCATATTCCTCTAAACTTCTGTAGTCTTTGGCACTCCGTGACTTGCTTCCTGAAACCTTGTGACATAGTCCCTAAGTGTTTCTTAATCTTCCTGATTTATGTTAAACATTACAATCATAGCTTAGCATTCAAAGACGACCTCAGACTCCCATTTATCTAAAGTTAACACTCCAGATAGGGTACTTTGGAGGTAACTGACCTGTCCTTCCGTTGTAACGAACACTTTTGTCAGATCTACAACCATATCTACTGATGAAAGTAGGGATCTTTTTGGTCTCAGGCATATCCTATTTCCTAAAAAACAAAACACAACCTATCTTGCAAAGAAAAATAAATTTAAACCTACATAATTGCTCTGGCCCCATGGTGGGTGCCAAAACATTTATTGTGAATTCAGTACAATTGAATTTCTTGATGAGTCAAGCACACACATTATAATTTAACCTTATATTAAATTCGACTTACTAGTAGTTTGAATAGCAGGGATGATGAAAATAAGCAAAATATAACATAAGTGAGATTAAATAGTGTAAATAAAAATAAATCTAAGTATGTCTGGAATGAGCGTGAATAATCCTGAGATCAACTCCCAACTATTGCTACTAAACAAAAAACAAATACTGTAAGAAAGTACTTGGAGACCAAGAAACTATTGTATTGTCCTTTAGAAGATTCAAGTCAGGATGCTTTTACAAAGGAGGAGAGGTGACTATTTATAGCCTTATAACACTAGGCCTTGGCCTATTAGAATATTCCATTTGAGCCCTAAATAACTAAGGCCTACTTGCGCCACACATATTAGTCCATCCGAAGAGATGTCAAAAAACTCTCCTGTAATGTCCAGCTCCGTACAGGATCGTCCAAGTGTCTAACCAATCTGACCAACTTGTACCCTATTTGTCCGTTATGCCATGTCACTGAGGGTGTCAATCCCTTGATCCTTATTTCCCTCAAGAGGACACTTCCATAGTTGCTATTCTGGAGGATGCCTCTCGAAGTTCTACATTGTTTGCTGCAATGAGTCCTTATGTTGCCCATCTATTAGTGTCTTGTGCCTTTAGCCCAACTTCGCTTCATACAACTTCAAATCACACAATAGAACACAAATATGAAAAAGAGGGGGGAGGGGAAGTCAGATTTTAGACTTAAGAAGTGGTCACTAAAAAGATCACCTCTCTCCACCCCTCTTAACTCCACCAGAACAAGAATCACATCATGGTGAGGACGAAGTTCCTCACTCGACACCAATACTGAAATCCAAGTTACCACCTAGAGGCGAACCCAACAAACCTAAAAGGCAAGTCCAAGACCTCTTGTCATCAATAATAAGACTATTATCGGGAGATGAACTAGCTGAATTAGAAGAACGGATCCCAAACTGTCCAATCTAGAAAATAGTTATACAGAGATGGATAGACAAAGTTGAAATCTCAACAAGCTCAACGGTATGCCCTAAGATCTCAAATAAATAAGAGGCAATATAACTAAATTGCTAGCCTTAATACCATAGAAGACAACCCTACCTTCACATCCATAGCCCACTTAACAACCGATCTAGCATCACAAACAGAAGAGGAAAACGATCGACCTTACCTCGCTATAAGAGAGAAATCATCCAACCGATCTAGCCACTTATGCTAATGAATAAGAACTGCAAGGACAGAAATTCTAACTAGATAATGCTAGTCTAGCCATCTACCAAGCAGGGATCGATTAAAGCTAAATAATGACAATAATAACAACAATAATATAGCTAAAAAGTAGGTGGCACTAAAAGGAAAATCAATAAAAAATACCACTCTAGGGCCATAAGAAGACCAATATGCCACAATAAATGGACTCGAACCCAAATGCTACACCCCTAAAGAAATATCAATACTGATCCAATATATCTACTACTAAAAGAAATCACCTATAAGGGTAGTCATAAAATTATGAACTCTACACCAAGGCATATAACAACCAATATAAACCTACCAAGGCACATAATCATCAACGGGTACAAAAACCCCCCACTACACTTAAATAAAAGGTAAAGGTAGGAAATGAAAGATATATTTACCACGGTGGAAATATAAAGTCACATGTCTGACGTGCCCAAGGGAGTACAAATCTGAGCGAATCCAAACTCAGATTGAGTGTTTGAATCAGAAACTGTGGCACTAAGTACACTACCTCTAACTGAAGGTGTCCTAATAACATGACACTAATCTGGTTGAGCTGAATAACTAATAATCCTACATCGGGGACACTCTACACCAGTGATCGATCTCTCAACAGTTGTGGTAAACCCCTGAAGCCCTAACCTAGTGAGAAACATGAGCTGACACTAACTGGATAACCAATCAACATTGGGGGCACTCGCTACTAAGATTTCTATCTTTCCCACAACCATAAAATACCTCAGGTGACCTAGGATTGTGGGAAACACATGCTAACTCTGTCTGAGCAACCAACTCGCGTCCAGAGCACTCTCTTGACCAATGAACAATCTCGTTACAACCCAACAAGCTCCTGATATACTCGGAGGTACTACTTCCACTACTCCAGAATGGCTACCATGGGCTAAAAATCCATAGCAAATACTCCACAAGGTCAGTCAATAACTCAACTTGTTGTGACCACCACGACTAATCTGAGAGGCATTAAGAATGAACTATTCTATCCTAGCCACACTCAGGCACTAAGCACTACACCATATATCACTAGCTAAAATACAAATCAAGGGTAGAAGGATATATAATAGTATAAAAGGTCAAAGAATGGATATACAACATGGATAAATAAGGAAAAAGAAGGATATACAGTAATAATATGGCTAGATACATATATACATACATACAAAAATAAATAAATATATATATACACTAGTTTAGGTATACGCGCCTTACGCGTGTACCTCACTTTATTGAGTTCAAATATTACATTAAATAGGATATTTGTTTAAATAAGAAAGATAAATACAATAATTAAATTCAACATCTTTTGAAGAATTTATTTAATTAAACCTCACATTTACCAAAAAAAATTCTCAAAGCCAATCGAGACACATCTACCACTTGTAAATTATTACAAAGTAATATGACAATAGAGATATCAAAATAATACAACTAAACTTTACCTTTACATCAAAAAAAATCTCAAAATAGGGATATAAAAATAATACAATTAAACCTAATCTTTACCGAAAAAAATACCTCAAATTCAACAAACATTTATCTACCACCTGTAAACTACAACAAAATAATACAATAGTGATCACAAAGCTTAAGTTTTGATGAAAACAATTCTAGTCTGAGCGAAAAGTTTGACACTAAAAAATGACTTGAATGAAAACAATATATATATATATATATATATATATATACACACACGTATTATAATAAAACTTTTATATTTTAAAAATTAAACATTAAAAACTAATAATATTAAATTTATCTATATTTAATTTATTAAATAAAATACATAAAAGCAGACAATGCATTTTCCATCAAGCAAAGTTAACTAAATATAGTCTGCTTCCAATTGTTGAGATCATATCATTGTCAAAGTTAACTAAATACAACAACTTCCGCCCCAAAAAAGGCACGCCAAAGTTAAATATTAATTAATTTATTTTTTAAAAGATTTATTTAAGATAAAAAATTTAATTGACTTTAAAGTCCTAAATTTTAGCTACTTACCAAAATTATTTTTAAAGTCGATCGACAATCATCGACCATCTGTAAACTATTACAAAGTAATACGAAAATAGAGATATCAGAATAATACAACTAAACTTTACCTTTACACCAAAAAAAATCTCAAAAACCGGGATATAAAAAAATACAATTAAACCTAATCATTACCCAAAAATAATTCCTCAAAGCCGACCGACATCATCTACCACCTGTAAATTCATCTATAACCTGTAAACTATAACAAAATAATACAATAGTGATCACAAAGCTATGAAACCGAATCAAGTTAGATGAGCATCAATCATATTTTACCAATAAGTAAACTAGTTTCTTCTCTAGTTTAACGTGCGTCTCAATATTTATAGAAGTATTCCTTAATAGAGTCTTATTTTAGAAGTATTTTTCTAATTGATAGTACAAAGAAAAACATTAATTGATTATCCTTTCATATATTTTAAGAGTCTCATATATTTTATGAGTCCAGTTAATATAATAGAATAATTAAATAATAAATTTAAGAAGATAGTGAAAAGACATTTTTGTCTAAAGGAGTAATGAAGGACAAAAACTTTAAATCACTTTTCTAAGGGTCTTCACACTTTTAATATTTTATAGATATATACACACACACAAGACTAATTCAAGGGTACAATCTAAGGTAGTCATACTAACATCTTAAGGCCTCGTAATCATACTAGGAACTAATACTGGCATAATCAGGGTCCCAAAGCCAACCACCAAAACATGAGATAATTATCTATAGTAAAATAACTGTAAGCGAAAGAAATTTGAATCATACCTTGAATATCAGTATTATTACATAATCAACCTGCCACGAATTAACCATAATAATAATAATAGAGTAGCTAGCTAGTCCAAACAAATAATACCTTGATCGATCCCCATTAATCAAAAGGCTCAATCATCACACAACACACAACAAACAATATTCATAACCTATACATATGCAACCCCTCATAAGGATAATAGATATAGGGACCAAACAATATAGTGGTAATAGGATAACCATGAATGAATGAAACTAAACTAAATCTATGATACCATAACCAATCCACGTTCCCTAACGTAACCCAGCGTATACACCCCCTCCAACTCAACGGCTCACAAAGGTAGGACCTACGACGGCCTCTCTTCTCCATCATGACATCTCATGGATGAAGAAGCCCCAAGGGGGTTTAGGAGTCCCGTATACACTGACTTAGTCATAATCCAGGATTTTCAAACATTATAATCACCATCAATCTACTCTTTCCAACCAAAGAGATGCGTGTGTGTTTATATATAAAGTAAATGCAAGGACCTAAACCGTGGCTAAAAGAGTGTAAGTTTGTAAATCCATTGCCTGGGGTCAACTATAGAACTAAATCATCATAAAAGTATAAAAAGGGTCGGAATCTCTCCCAAGTAGAGTAAATAGTAGTGATAAGACTATGGACCATAACCTATCTCGGTCAAATCTCTAAAACATCATTTTAGTTCCAAAAGCTCATAAAACATCCATTAAGGTGGTAGAATTCACATTCTAAAATAATCTATTTTAAAAACGAAAAGTGGAAATAAATCCATTTTTAGAATAACAGTAGTAAAACCATGATTTTAGTTAGAATCGTACCATTACATGAGCAAAAATGTTCCAAATATATACATGCCATCAACAATATTCAAACAATAAAATTATAAGTGTCTAACATCTAAACTATGGCTATGTCCTTTATAAGGATAAATCACTCACTCGGAGTCTAATTATATCATATCACAGCCTTGGGCCTAATAATATATAACCAGGATAAGTATAATACCATAATTTGGGAAATCGTAATAATCCATCGAATCAAGTAGTAAACATTATACTAAAGGGTCATTAGACTCAACTATGTCCAACATGCTAAAAAACTAGGGTAGTAGGATCCTATAGGTGTAACAAGTCCACCTTCTATCCCCCAAACTCATAATAAGGCTAAATTATGGTATTCTAACAATGATTACATCCTAGCATCCTTACCGACCATAAAATATATACAATACATTATCTCATGAAAAAGAGTAGATATGACACTGCCTCGATGTCGTACAACCCAGTCCCAGTCTCCTCCCGAGCTTGGATCTCAAGTCCTCAAATCACCCATAGATCAGCCGCCATTGCTCCTCAATCTCAAAAGGTTGTCAAGATATCAAAATAGTAACCTACACATCATAAGAAGTAAAACAAGTACAATATTTCTATATAAAGAATAAGGTCAAAATTTGAGTTAAGAGCAGGCCCGTGAGGCCTGCAAATGAAACCTAAATTGAATCCCTCATGAGGTCTATCGGAGGACAAGGAATGTGTGCTCAAAAGTTGACCACAAAGTGTCCATAAATTAAGGCCCAATTCAGGACCTAAGATCTCAGGGATTAAAGACCCAATTTCTAAGAATTTACCATGAAATAGGATGAAAATTAATGGGAAAATTAATGAAAAGTGACCAAGAAGTATTGGGCTAGCTTACCTTAGCTTCAATGGATGATTCCCTATTCTTTACTCTCTCCAATCTCTCAAAATGGTATAAAAATAATGAAGAAATTAATGGAAAATTGGGTGAGGAAGGAGATATTAAATCCCTCAGGTGTCGCGAAAGTGGCTACTTTTTCGCTTAAGCGGCACAAGTCTGATGAAGTGGTCCTGCCCAGGGTCATGGGCTAAAGTGGTCTCTTGGTCACTAAAGGGGTTCCCACTTAAGCGACCCCTTATCACTAAAGCAAACCTCAACCAAATGACCACGGCCGCTAAAGCGACTCATGGGCACTAATGCGGCTCCATGACTTCTAAAGTGATCGTATCAGATATTAGATATCAGATTTTTTCTAAGTCCAAAATAGACTCCGACCGGGTGCTTAATATTTATTTGGAACCCTGTGAACGCAAATAAAATATGCTACCATACCAAATTCAACATTCTGGACTCAATGAAACCATCAAAACTTTCATCAGTGATCGTTTTGACTAAAAGTGGGGCCTACTCCTATAGTTTTATTTTCATATAATTCGCCCAATAGCCCAAATTGAGTTTAAAAGCTTTGGGATCAAAACCAAAGGTCCTGGTAGCCAAAAATCAATATTCCAAAGATGATAGAACTGTTACAACTCTCTTACGACATCATCAGCTAGCAGTTTTGGTTCATGATCAATTCCTTAATAGTAAAATCTCCCAAATAAAAAAATGAGCCAAAAATCCAAACAAACTATCCGATAACCGAACCAACATGTTTAGTAAGTCATAAATGACTTGTAGCCGCTGTGGGAAGGCTAGAAACACCAGAAATACACATAATTAGAGAAATGAGCTAGAGAATTATTAAAATATCCACTACTAAAAGGACTTCTCTCCACAAAAGTCAATGGATAGGAGGAGCACGAAAGCTCGAAAGGATGTAGTACTTGTCCTGCATACTTTGATCATGACTCAACAAATAACCTCTAAAAAGAGACAACACTTCCAAGGGATTTTACTACAGGTATTTCTTTTTTAACCAACTTCCTTTCTTCACTTCTCAAAAAATCAAAACTCAACCTCAACCATCAACTAGCCTCCAGCGGAATAGAGGAAGGCTCATGTACGTAAATCCAAACTATAACACATTAATACCACGCTGATACCAACACAACCAAGCTAAAACTTATTCAAGACAAAAGACAATCCAAGGCATGAATTATGTGACTAACTCCAAAATCTAAATATAATATGTGACTAACTCGAAAATCTAAACATAACTTTTTTTTGTCTTTCTAAACCTGTCTTCTACTTTGTACCACCCAAAATGTTGCCCTAATCCTATCCACTCAACTCTATCACACTAACCTTAAAGAATTAAAGTTGATTCACTAAAAATCCATAGTGGCAAGCAGAAGAATAAGCCCATAAGGCACTACCTAGGGACACAAATAGGGATGGTCAAAATCAGCAACCTAAACTAATCCTACAATTGGCTGAATAACACTCAAAATTGATAGTCAAGAGTTTGAAGAATAATCAGTCACCACTAAATAATCCTCACCAGGATATCTCATCAACCGATGATAAAACCATGCTGAATCCAACTCAAATAAACTACTCCTGCTGAGTTAATCATTCAAAAACTAAAAATCAAGGTCAAGAATAGAAAAAGCCACCTTCAAGTGCCAACAAGACACCAACTGAACATCTATCAACCCTGCACTATCCAAAATGAAGAAGACTGAATAGGTAGCTAAATAGTGGGATTATCTAGCCCATGAATGAAACCCCAATTGAGACAAATCTAAAAACAAAGGCTACACCCAAACTCTATAACTCCTAGCTGAAATTTCAAAACCAAGGTTGAACCGCCCAATCTTAACTATACAAGATTAAATCCCAACTGGATCCTGCCAAAATCAAAATCAAAAGATAGCTGAGAACCAAAATCACAATGAAGGATAAATTATCAGTTGAAAACACAAGAAACCAACTCCATATCTGTTGAAGAGTATAATGCACCAAGTAATACCCAAGAACTCACTAAGGCAGCAAGCAGTACTAGTAATAACCAAAAATCTAGCAACTCGAAAAAATGCAACTGTAGATAGAAACTAGTTAATCCAATACACTGTTTTTGCAAGAACACCTAATTTACAATTATAAGAAGATGTAATAATAAAAATCACCTATGTCCACTTTCTTAAATCCACTACAACAAGAACCACATCACAGCAAGGATGGAGTATCCAACTCTACATTAATACTGAAATCTAAGCTATCACCAGGAGTGAACCTGACAAACCTAAAAGGAAAGTTTAAGACCTCTCGATATGAATACCAAGACCATTACCAGGAAATAAACTAGTCACATCAAAAAAATAAATCCCAAACTAGCTAATCTCGAAAATGGCTATATAGAGAAGGATAGTCAATGCTGAAATCTCAGCAACCTCAAAGGCAAGCCCTAAAATCTAAAACTCAAAAATGGGTAGTATAACAAAAATGCCAATTTTAAAACCATCAAACACTACCTTGGCTTTAATTTAATAGACCACTCAACAACCGATCTAGTATATAAAAAGGGAAAATAACTGACCTTACCTCTCTATAAAAGAGAAATTATCTAATTGAGCTAGTTACCTATGCCAACAAATAAGAACCACGAGGACAAAAAATCTAACTAGATAATACTTGTCTATCCATCTTTCAAGAAAGGATCAATTAATGCTAAATAATGAAAATAATAACAACAGAAATATAACATCAATATAAAGATAGTTGGTACTAAAATGAAAACTAATAACAATTACCACTCTAGGGACATAAGAAGACCAATATGCCACGGTAAATAAGACTCTAACCCAAATACTGTACCCCTAGGAAAATATCAATACTGATCAACCCTATCCACTACTAAAAGAAATCACCTATATAGGTAGTCACATAATCATAAACTTTACACCAAAGAACACAACAACAAATATAAATCTACCACGGCACATAATCATTGATGGGCATGAAATCCCTAATACACTCAAATGAAAAGTAAATGTAGGAAATGAAAGGCGCACCTATAATGGTAGAAATTTGAAGTCACATATCTGACATACCTCAAGAAGTACAAATCTGAAAAGATCCAAACTAAAAATGAGTGTCTGAATTAGCAACCGTGGCACTAAGTAAACTACCTCTAACTGATGTGCTATGGATGTATAGCACTTTCGATACCTAAAATAATGAAAATATACAAGTTTCTTAGGTTGTTTTGTGTGATAAGATGTGTTTCAAGAATATTTTATAGAAAATTAGGTTTTGAATGCTAAAATGAAGAAAAGGATAAAAGTTGAAGTTTTTGGCTACTTACCAAGGCATTTTTTAGCGTATGTGCGACTTACTGAGCGTAGGTGACCAAAGTAGGTGCTAGAAATTGAAGTTCAGAGGCTCAAATTCAAGAAAACAAAGATTTTGCCACTTACTCCAAGCACCTACATTTCGTAGGTTCCACCTACGATCCATAGGTGGCCTTAGTAAGTGTAAAAAATCCAAGTCCAAAGAGCTTCAAGAGTTGTGTATGTGGCCTATGTAAGTGGTCACAGACGTCAATTTTTCTTTTTCATTCGGGTTTTGAATTTTAGGGTTTCCTTGTATCTTATAAATACCCTTCTGACATTTTTAGTTAGGTCATGCACTCTAAACACTTACAAATATATATTTGATTCCACAATTTGATTTTGATCTTGGGATTGCTTTTATATTGATTTTGGTTGATAATTTTGTTATAGACTTCAATTTTTATTCATTGATTATTGTGATATTGTTTTAATTCCTTCAATCATGAATTCCATTATTCATTTCACAATAATGAGCAACTAAATTTTTAGCTAGGGTTGTGGGAACCCTAGCAGATTGATGAAGTAGGGAAGTAAGAAGTTGTTTTAAACTAGTATTCTTGTATATATTGTATTATCTTGAGTTTGATATATGTATAAGTGGTTGCAAACATTAGGATCCCTCCTAGAATATCATTACTTACCCCACAAGATGAGTTGTGACTAGAAAAAAATAATCACAACAGTAATTTAAAGATAAATTATTGATCTAGGCTAATCATATCATCTATGAAAGATGATTATATATTATCTAATAACTTAAAACTCAAAAGGCAATAGTTAACTGGGATCTAGAATAAGGATTAGTAATGCAATATCCTAAGACTCAAAAGGTAAAGGATAAAATCTGTGAATAAGTCCACAAGCCAGCTGATGGTAAACAACTTATCAAATTCTACATATAAGGTACTGGGTTGGTTCAATAAAGCATCATAAGCCTATTGAGTTACACAATCCTAGTGTTCATATCAAATTGATTACAACCAAAGTTGAGTTCTATTATTGTTGACTACTTACAACTATAAACCCTCATTTACTTTTAGTTCTTCCTAATGAGTTCAACAAGCTAGACATACAACTCCACATCTTCTCTGTGGGTTCAACACACACCTAGTTGGGTTACTATATTTTGACAACAACTACTTTATCCTCATAAAAAGGTATAGTTTGGGTGTTCATAAAAATTTTGGTGTCATTGCTGGAAAAGACAATGTTGAGTTTTTCATTGAAGTTTGCTAAAGTTTTTGGGTTTTTACTTTTCTTTTCTTTGTTGGGTATACACCTGTGTATGCCAAACACTAGGAGTCAAGGAAATCCCTTATTTCCACTAAATCCTAACCTAGAGAGAATCTTATAGCCTAATTGTACAATCGTAGAACTAGTATTGTAGTACCCTGCAAGATCCTAAACTAGTTTTCAACTATTTATCTCATGTTTAGGAGTCCCAAAGACATTATTTTACACTAAGTTCAAGTGACATGGCCATTTTAACAACCAAAGATTTTGAAAATTTTATTTTTGACCTTCTCGAGTTCTAAAATATTGATTTATGAGTTGAAATATGATTACGAATGTTAAAAAGGTCATCAACGAGAGTTTCAAAAATTTTGGAAGAGGTTTGGGGTGGTTTTAGACCACAAAGGCAGTAAGGCACCGCAATTTTAGTGTGTCAAGGAGGATATTCTCCACATTACTTAGTGTGTTATGGAGGTTAGCCTTCACGATACGCAGCGTGTCATAGAGGCTAGCTCCGATAACCTCTGTGGTGCAAAGACATTATTTTGGAAAGTTTTATCAAGGTAAAAAGGGGTATTTTGATCTTTTTCCCCTCTCTCTAAGCACCTATTGTATAATTTAAAACCTAAGAGGGATATTAGTTTCCCCATTCTCCATTGGTTATTGGTGTTCATTCTCCTCTCTTTCGAAAAAATAAAAAAAAATCAAAAGTGTCTCCCAAGAATTTACCTATCCAAGGTTTTCAATTCCAACTTTTCTTTAAGAATTCAAGCAAACTCTAGTATTTGGGTATTCAATAAGGATCTCCTTTCATCCTCATGCCCAAATTATGATTTTACTCATGAATTTTATGGATTTCATAAACTAGGGTTCTATCCAATTATTACTCCAAGCATGAATTCAATCTCCCGTGATATAAAATTCACTTGTAAGAATGTTTTAATGATTATTCATGACTTCTTAGGCAATGATATATCTTTCATGTTATTATCTTGTCCATGCATGATTTATGTATTATTATTCTAATTTTAAAACATATGATCAAGTTATGAATGATATACCAATTTTTTTAAGATTTCTCAATCCTCAAGTTAAATATTATTCTAAGGGTTTCATGAAAACTATAAATTCTATGATTCCTCCATATGATTCTTGAATTCTACCATGAAATAATGCACCCTCATAGTTTCAAGTCTTCTTTCATACTCTAATCAGGATGATTCGATACATTATTAAAATTATTTGATTCTTGAGTTTAAGTCTTGAAATTTTCTATCATGTAATTACAATGAAATCAACATATTTAATTATATTATTTTTCATGCTGGTGGGTTATGAACACCCAATACTTATTTGATCTTGCATGTTACAGTTTTAAGATTTTAAGCTAATCATATCATGTTTATCCTATAAATTTTATAACATTGTCATAATCAACACCCACTAGTATTACATCATGCTAAATACCTCAGTTTATATGTTCATGATTACTTCAGATTCTGCATGCAATATTATTTTCAAAATAACATTACTTGAACATATTCATTATCAGTGCATATACCAACTTATGTTTCAGTATCTTCAGTTGGAAGTAGGACTTAGCATCGAGCAAACCTAGGGATGAAGGCTTACCCGCTAGTAAAGGACTGGCAACTTTAGTAGCAATCCCTAAGTTCTAAAACTATGTAGCCAGCGTAGGTTATGAGATGTCACCCGCCAATTTAGGTATCAGATATAGCCTACAAACTAGGGTCAGACATTTCTTAGCATATATCTAGCAAGAGATGAGTTTTCTTATTTTATAGACTCAAGTCAGTTGCAGTTCTTGTATTTTATTTTATTACTCTTATGTATTAATTTGGGATAGTTGGAGGCATGTCCTATCTACCTATAGCTAGTATAATAGAGCCTTTAAAGATGGTTAGTTAGAGTTAGTATTGTAATTTAAATTTCTCTATCAGATTTTAGTGTTGTAAACTTTGATCAGTTATGTATTGAAACAACTTATTTTATGTTGATTATTCTTTAGCTCAGTTTATTATTCATATATATATATATATATATATATATATATATATTAAATTTGTTACTCAAGTATCACGCCAGGACATAGGTTATCTTGGGATCCCTTATGGTTATAAGAACCGTGTTACGACTGGGGTAGTCTCGGATCGGGACAAACTTGGTATCAGAGCATAAGGCTCAAGTGTCCTAGGGTGTATATGAAGTCGTTTCTAGTTGAGTCTTTTGAAATGGTACAGAGACGTCTATACTTTTCTTTGAGAGGCTACAAGGTATTTAAGAAATATTTCCCTTCTATCATATCTCAGATCATGCTGTAGAGATGTATTCTAAGAAACTTACATAGATTTTTGTCTTGCTCTATTCATGCCAACTCTTTCTTATTCTTTAGGTAACAGAAACAGTCAAGCTTAAATTCCTACTGATAGAGTTTTCTTCATTCTTATTTATGAAAATCATCCATTGAGCCAAAGTAAGATATGCCCTCAGATCCCTTCTCAAAATCCTATGACAACATATGATTTATAGTTAGAAGTATAAACCTAGAAATTTAGTAGCAGTAAAGTGGAGATAGTGTTTGTCTATATTTAGTATATTATGTATACATAGAGCTAGTTGTATTAAAGGTGAGCTAGTACGCTTAAAATAGTGTATGCAAGAATTTAAGTTTATTGATTAGAAACTAAGTATGATGATATGGGTATGATCTAAAGGTGTACCCAAGGTGATATGGGATTATGTTATTTCTACGTTTTAAAGTGTGTACTTAGATAGTACCCTTGAGTTGTTAAGTGCTAGAATCTAAGTTTGAATCTTGGAGGATTGAGATAATAAAAAGAAGAGTTAAAATTCTAGATAGTGTGATCTCAGGGTATGGTGATACTCCTAAAGATTCTAAGTTAGTAAGTGTTTAATTTATTATATGATGACTATCGGGGCTATAGAAAGTTAAGAGTTGTATCTCAGAAAAAAATACTAGCTGCGGGTTTTTTACATTTTAAGATGTGGTCTTTCAGAGTGAGTTTATTATTTATGTGTATTGTTATATCTCAGAATCTAGAGTACAGTGGGAGTAGTTTAGTTTAGAGTTCACTAAAGAGGTCTACAAACTTAGAACAATGGCTTAAATCTAAGGGAGAGATGCTAGGACAAGAAACTAAGTCCAACTCTCAGATTCTAGTAGTGATGTCAATGTATTATAGAACATCAGTAGGGGAGTAAGATGCTCGACCCATTCTTATCTCAGTGAAATTTTTGTACTTCAGTCATCATGACATCTACTCATCCCTTATAATTTAGCTCTATGATTATAGCTCATATTTATTCACTTTACATAGAATCATGTACACTCCTAATTCCTAGTATAAAGAGTGCCAGTTCACTCAGAAGGATGACTCCTATTCCATGAATTTATGAACTTCAAACTTAGGTCATGCAGCTCAAGACTAATGTACTCTTGTTTTACAGTATGCACAACTCCCATAACTCATGGTGTAGCCTTAACGACCAGTGAAAAATTGCTTTATATTATGTATGTCTTCAGTTTAGATCTCTTTAATGAATCCATGTCTTGATACTCTATTCCCCAGGCCTCAGTTAAGCATCAAAGTTATGTATAGTATCCTTTCATACTTCAGGTCTTCATGTTCTAACCTTTCAGCGATCTCTCCTTATGTGAAGATAGTGGTGATAAAAATGGATGAACAATGGTTTAGATGGGAGAGAGTAAATATTCCTTATTAGGGAAACATTAGTGTATACTTGTTTTATCTAAGGATATAAGCATGAATAAAGATTAAGGAAAAGCTTTCCTATATGTCATGGTTTGTAGAGAACTCTATGTGTGTCTTCTTAAGGATAATATATGAAAGTGGTTATTGATAGAGGTATTAGGGAGTATAAGAAAATTTCCTAGGTGGTTTGGTTGATTAAAAGATTCATATGTGGTTATAAAGGAAGGATGGAATGTCATATTGGTATAGAAGTGGATGAATCCATTGTGCGTTAGTGAACACCTAGTAAGAGGTTAAAGTTAGTTGTTGAAGTGGTATGGAGTATTATTTTTGAGATAATATAGGATGTTGAATCTGTGGTTTAGGCTAGTACTATAGTGTTATGTGTGGTACCTTATGACTTTAATTAGGATTGAACATGGTGAGAGAATTTAGTTCAGCTCAGACTTTAGTAGATAGAGTTATTAATGCCCATATGAAGATTAGAAGTGGCATCAAATGAAGGGTAGTATTTAAGAGGAAAAAGCATAGTTGAGGGTATATTTGAGAAGTATGGCTAATCTTAAAAGTTAGTTGTTGCATTGCCTAAGTCATAGTAATTCTATCCTAGCTTATATTTTATGTGCCTATATTCTATGTTATAGAGTGTAGCCATAGTGTGATTTCTTATTCAGATATCTTATTCAGATCATGCCCAAAATTCTTTGCACCCTAATTTTATTAGAACTTCTTAGAAAAAGTGTTGAAGAAATACTTTAGTTGAGTATAACTTTCAGTATGAGTCAGTTTGTATAACCAGCAATGGAATTTAGCAGTCAGACAGATAAGCTCTTATAGTTTTCCATCTTTCCATCGTCTTACTATGCGAAGTTTCATGAATATGGCTATTTTATGAGATAATTTATTTTCAATCCATACAAATAATAAATTCATATTTAGCTTAAGGTAATGGTTTCCCTTAAATTGATTCTCTCGCTTCCTATCTCAGCTATCCAACCATCCTCATTTCATAACATGTATTCATGAGTTTAGTTCAGTCCATACGTTGTGTTTTGAATTCAGTTACTTAATCATGATTCAACTTAAAAATATTCAATACATGGTCTCAATCATCTTAGTATCACAGTTAAAATAGTTTCATTCCGAAAAGAATGATCCCAAGGGGGAGATATTGTAATACCTCGCAAGATCCTAGACTACTTTTCAGCTATTTGTCTCATGTTTAGGAGTCCCAAAGACATTATTTCACATAAAGTACAAGTTACATTGCTATTTTAATATCTCCAATATTTGGAACATTTTATTTTTTGCCTTATCGAGTTCCAAAACTTTTATTTATGAGTTAAAATATGTTTAGGAATGTTAAAAAGGTCATTTGAGAGAGTTTCAAAATTTTTAAAAGAGGCTTGGGGTAGTTTTGGACCATGGAGGAAGAAAGCCTCCACAATTTCAGTGGGTCACTGACGATTGTATCAGCAATACGTAATGTGTCATGCAAGTTAGCTTCCGTGATACACAGTGGGATAGAGGCTGGACTTCGCGATAACCTCCGTCGCACGGAGACAATGTAATTTTAGGCAGTTTCATCAAGGTAAAAGAGGGCATTTTAGTCCTTTTCTCCCTCTCTATAAACACCTAATTTATGAGTTAAAACCTAAGAGGGGCATTATTTTCCTCATTCATCATCAGTTATCTTTGTTCATTCTCCTCCCATTCTCAAGAACACAAAGAATCAAAAGTTTATCCCAAGAATTCACTCATCCAAGGTCTCATTCCAACTTTTCTTCAAAAATTCAAGAAAATTCAGGTATGTGGGTATTCGATGAGGATCTCTTTCCATCCTCATGCCCAAATTATGATTTTACTCATGAATTTTATGAATTCCATAAACTAGGGTTCTATCCAATTATTACTCCAAGCTTGAAATCAATTTTTCCATGATATAAAATTCACTTATAAGCATGTTTTAATGATTATTCATGACTTCTTAGGCACATGATATATCGTCCATGTTATTCTTATGCCAATGCATGATTGGTGTGTTATTATTCTGAATTTTAAAGGATATGATCAAGTTATGAATGATATACCCATGTTTTTAAGATTTATCGATCCTCAAGTTTAATCCTATTTTGATTGATGAAAATTATAAATTCCATGATTCCTCCATGTAATTCTTGAATTCTACCATGAAATAATGTTCCCTCATAATTTCAAATATTCTTTCGTACTCTAATTATACTGATTTGATACATTGATGAAATTGTTGGATTTTTAAGTTTAAGTCCTGAAATTTCCTATCATGTCATACAATGAAATCATCATATTTAATTATATTATTTTCAATGTTGGTGAGTTATGAACACCCAATATGTAGTTGATCTTGCATGTTATAGTTTTTAAGATTTCAAGTTAATCATATCACCCATAAAGTTTATAATATTATCATACTCAACACTCACCAGTATTACATCACACTAAATACATCAGTTTACATATTCATGATTACTTCAGATTCTGCATGCACTGTTATTTTCAAAATACCATGACTTGAGCGTAGCCGTTATCAATGCATGTACCTACTTACATTTCAGTGTCTTTCAGTTGGGAGTAGAAATTAGTATTGAGAGGACCTAGGGATGAAGGCTCAACCACCAGTAGAGGACTAAGACCTTTACTAACAGTCCCTAAGTTCTAGAACTATGTAGCCATCGTAGGTTATGAGATGTCACCCACCAGTTTAGGATTGACACTCTCTTAGGGGTCACCCACCAGGTTTGGACTGACACCCTAGTCCTTCGGGACATCAGCTTTGTTAGATCCACATCGTCAGCCATCTGTTGGTACCCCTATCAAGGTAATAGTACCCTTCCAACTAGGTTTATAGGTTGGACCCCAATCAGCTCAGATTGGGGCATGTCAGTTAATTAATAGCTCACACAGTTTCACTTAAGTGTTCAGGCTAAATTAGCTCAGGTTTGAATGACCAAGTGTTCAACTTATCAGCTATACAGTCAACCGGTTTTACTAATTATTTTAGCACGGGCTTTACTTGGTCTTGCATTCATTTTACATGTTCAGGCTTTCATTTTCAGTATTTATACATGATTCCTAGTACTATTTTGCAATCTATTCAGATTTAACTTGAGATTTACATATAGTATTCATGTTTCTACCGCTTCCCAATTTAGAAATATGTTCAGCTTATGATTTAGCAATTTCACTTTGTCTTACAACTTTTACGTACAACCATGATTTAAATGCATATCACAGCAAATAGCTCATATGCTCAGTTTTAAAGCATATATTAAGTAGTTCCATGATTTATTGCATATCTTACATACTCAATAAATTCCAAAGTACTGACCACATATATGCATTATGGATATATTCCTTCATAATGTAGGTACCAGATGTAGCCCACACACCAAGGTCATACAGTTCTCAACATACATCTAGCAGGAGATTAGTTCTATTATTTTGAGGACTCAAGTAAGTTGCAATTCCTGTATTTTATTTTTATTTTTCTTATGGACTGATTTGGGATAGTTAGAGGTATGTCCCAACTACCTATAGTTAGTATAGTAGAGGCTTCATAGATGGTCAGTCAAAGTAAGTATTTGAAATTTAAGCGTCTCTCTCTCAGATTTCAGTGTTGTAAACTTTGATCAGTTATATATTAAAACAGCTTATCTCATGTTGATTATGCTTCCGCACAGTTATTTATCACTTATATATATATATATATATATATATATATATATTAAATTAGTTTCTCAATTACTAAGACAGCACATGGATTAGCTTGGGATCCCTTGTAGTTCTAAGTATCGTGTTATGACTAGGGGTAGTCTTAAGTCGTGACAAGTACGTGTAGGCCATTTAGAAGGGGTTCGGGATGATCCTAATGTGGTACCCCCACTTGCTCCAGGTTTTCCCCATCATATTATTGATTAACAGATAAAGCAGCTATTAGCAGATACTGCTAACTATAGAAGGGACGAGAAGGCCTGGCTAGCTCAGCAGGTAGAGTTAGCTAGGCCAAGACCGATAGTTGATTATTGAGTAACACTTAACGATAATCGAGATGGAGTTTGAGGTGGTCGAGCTCAAGTGATCCCAATATTCCAGTTCTTTAAACCATATAATTATGAAGAGGATATGGGATACATTGAGCCAGCAGAAACAACAGCTATCATTTTTTCTGCACTACCTCTTAATGTGAAGTTTGACATAACCAGTGCCATGATCCAGTTCTTGAAATTTAAAGGTATATTCTTAGGCTCATCGACAAACAATGCAACTATGTATCTTTATAATTTTATTGGGATCTGCACTTCTTATACTATTTTTTGGGATGGAACAAGAGACACCTAGATTGAGATTGTTCCCCTTTTTGTTGACTAGAGAAACTTTTTAAAGCTGGGGGAACTTTTGAGAGGATTGATCACCACAAGGAATGAGTTACACAGGAAATTCTTAAATTGTTTCTTTCCTTCATCCAAAATGTTACAGCTTAAAGATGAGATATACAATTTTAGATAGCTACATTCTGAGTCTATGTACGAAGCTTAGTTCAGGTTTAAAAAGTTGGGCATGGTACCCAATCAGCGTATTTTAAGGATGAGCTTGCTGTAGATATTTTATAGAGCCCTGAATATTAATTCCCGGTCCATGGAATACACAATCACTGAAGGAGCATTTATGAGATTACACTGGAAAGTAGCTTCTGAGGTTCTAGATCAGATCTCTTACCAACCGAGACTGTCATACTCGAGAGGTTCAGAGGGGTGCTGGCACTTATGCCATTAGAGCCTCCAGCGACCAGAGAGCAGTTGATGATTCTATAGCGTAAGATATTACACAGCTAAGGATCGATACTGAGTTGTTGACTAAGCAGTTCATAATCGCAAATTTTGAGAAAGTAAATATAATAGGGTCATAGGGTGAATCCTCTAAAGCATATGAGTCTGACTTGGAAGAGGAGGCTAAGAATCTTGATTGAGAATTTACAGATTTCTGATCCAAAGGGAAAGGAAACTAAGGTCTGAACTACTATAAAGATAGATACAAAGATCATAGTAGAGAGCATGATGATGACTAGAGATGAAAGGATGACTCTAAGGAGAAGGGAGACATGTATGTTCCGCTGGGCACTCATGATACTAAATCTAGAATGGAGGCAATATTGACCAAACTGATGAAAGAAAAAGAGTGTTAGGAGGCTAGCCTTAAGTAGATCAAGGTTGATATCTCAGGTTTGATCCAAAAGTTTATGTCTTATGTAACTACTATCAAGCAGTTGGAGCACCAGTTCAGGAAAATGCCAGCTACTTTAAATCAGAGACAACCAGGTAACCTTCTGAGTGACACAATATAGAATCCTTCAAACATCGGTCATTGTCTAAATATCACCACTAGGAGTGGTTCCACTACTGGCGATCCCTCTATTTCTACTATTGAGGAGTTGAAATAGTACTGCGATCGATGAGACACCTAAGGTAGAGTTTAAGAAGATGACATTTATTGATGATGATTATGATACTGATGACTGGATCACTACATCCAATAATAACGTTTACTATTATAGTGCAATTCCTTCCTTACCATTAGTAGAAAAAAAGAAGGACCCCAAAGCATTAACTATTTCGTGTTCTATTGGGCCCCTCAATATTAGACAGGCTTTATGTGACTTGTGAGCCAGAATTAATCTAATGCCATTGGTTATGTATAAGTGTTTGAGTATGGGGGCCCTTAAGCCTACATCCATGAAGTTATTGATGGGTGACTTATTTGTAAAAAAATTGGTTGGCATTTTGTGTGATGCAGTAGTAAGGGTAACATCCTTTATATTCCCAGTTGATTTTATGGTTCATGACTGTAAGGTGGAATATGAAGCCCTTATTATATTAGGTATACCCTTCATAGCCACGGGTAGGGCATTGATTGATATAGACTCGGAACAGCTGACGTTCAGATTAAATAATAAACAAGTGGTTTTTTATGTGTGTCAGTCAGTATAACAACCAGATAAAATACAGGTAGTGGCTATGATATACACTATTGATGATGATGTTACTGCAGAGGCTGTTTCCATTGAAGAAATACTTAGAGTTAAGGCATTAGCAGTGGTAATTATGAATTTTGAGAGTGACGAGATCAAAGAATATGATGAGATGGCTAAGGTATTTCATGGTAAGGGTTCTTACAATTATTCTCTGAAAAAGCTGGACCTTGATTTGAAAAACAAAACCACAGCCTTTATAAAACCATCAATTAATGAGCCACCAATTTTGGAAGTGAAGGCCCTCCTATCTCACATACAATATGTATTTTTTAGCGCTAACAATACCATACTGATGATCATTGCAGTAGATTTGGTAGTGTCACATATTGAGGCATTGATATCAGTGTTGCAGAGGTTCAAAAGAGCCATTAGATGGACCATAGTAGATATTGTAGGGATTTCACCAGGTACTTGTGCTCATAAGATACAACTTAAGCTAGAATGTGTTCCCATAATCGAGTATCAGTATAGATTGAACCCTTGTATGCAAGAAGTTATAAAGAAAGAAATTATCAAGTAGTTAGATATTGGAGTGGTTTACCCTATTGTAGAAAACAAGTGGGTTGGCCCGATTCAATATGTACAAAATAAGAGTGGAATCACAGTTGTTCCCCATGAGAATAGTGATCAGTGGGAGAGTTTACTTGGACTATAAAAATATGAACATTTGGACACAGAAGGACCACATCCCTATGCCTTTCATGGATCAGATATTGTATAGACTAACAGGCCAGGGTTGGTATTATTTTCTTGATGGATACTTGGGTTATAATTAGATCACTATTGCTCTTGAGGACCAAGAAAATATGACTTTCACTTGCCCCTGTTTACTTTTGCGTTAAAGAGGATGCCATTAGGATTATGTAATGCTCCTGCCACCTTTCAGTGATGCATAATATCTATATTTTTCGACATTATGGAGGACATGATCAAGGTTTTTATGGATGATTTTTCAGTAGTTTGGGACTCCTTTGATGATTGTTTGGATCATCTGGCCAGATGTGAAGAGTGCAAATTGGTGTTGAATTGGGAAAAATATTATTTCATGGTAAAATAAGGTATTGTTATCAGTCATAAAATCTCAAAACTGGGTATTAAGGTAGATAAAATAAAGATTGAGTTAATTAAAAATCTGCATCCACAAGTCTTAGCTAGAGATATACAAAGCTTTTTGGGCCATGCAAGCTTTTATAGGAGGTTCATCAAAGACTTCTCTAAAATTGCAAATCCTTTTTACAAGCTTTTAGAGAAGGAGGTGAAGTTTATGTTTGATAATGCATGTCTCAATGCTTTCAAGTGCCATAAGGAGAGGTTAGTCTTAGCTTCTATCATTGTGTCTCTTGATTGGTCTGCACCGTTTGAGGTCATGTGTGATGTGAGTGGGTCTCACTTTTGCAACCTTACGTTTAAATCCCTACCTGATAAATATGGTGTAAGGCACAAGGTGGACACCTTACCATCCACAGATAAATAGGCAAGTTGAAGTCTCCAATAGAGAGATCAAGTCCGTATTAGCAAAAACTGTGAATGCCAACAGGACTGACTGGTAAGAAAGTTAGATGATGCATTGTAGGCCTACCAGACAACTTATAATACTCCCATATGTGCCTCCCCATATCAGCATATATAGCTCAAAGCATGTCACTTGTCGGTTGAACTTGAGCATAAGGCACTATAGGCGTTGAAAAGGTTAAATTTTGAGTGGTATGATGCAATAAATTTGAGATTGATTAAGGAATATGAGTTGGATGAATTTTTTCTTCGTGCTTATGAGAGCTCTGCTATATACAAAGAAAAAATAAATTTGTATCATAATAAGAAAATCAAAAAAGGGTGTTTGAACCCAGTGATTTGGTTCTATTGTATAATTAAGTCTTTGCTTGTTCCCTGGCAAGAAGAAGTCTAGGTGGTATAGGCCATTCATGGTTGTTCGGGTATTACCACATGGTACTATAAAAATAAAGCATGATGGTGAAGTCCCATTCAAGGTGAATGGGCAACGGGTAAAACATTACATGGGTAACCTTGAGAAAGTAAAAGTCTGTGTTGAGGTGGACCTTGGTGAAGTATAAGAATCCAAGTCAACTGACTCGTGCCACGACAGTAAATTAGACGTTTCTTAGGAGGAAACCTAAGGTAATTTCTATTTGGTCATGAAATAGACGCCTAGTATATTCCAGGTATGTCCATATTTCCTTGCTTTGTATTATTTACATACATTGTGGATAGTGTACTGTCTTTTAGTTGGGGGTAGGGTATATCATAGTCACCGCGAGTTTTTGTTTTCGTGCTTCTTTTTCTATCAGCTGTGGTATTATTGTAGAACCAGCATGTCTAGGTTAAATTTATGTTGTATTGTGTTTGGTTTTGTGTTGTGTTTATTTTTGTGTAATTAGGAGATTCTTTAGTATCTAGGGCAATTGACATGTTTCTTTTGTTGATTTTGAGAAAATTGATACCCCTCCAAAATTTTTATTTTTAGAACTATGCGAATGTATATATGTGTGACCATTGTGGATCTTGTCATGGCATTAGAATTAGGGACATAATAATCATAGCTAACAATTGCATGAATTGGATAGGTAGTAGTTTGTAACGTAAACCTGTTCCATGTCTGTGTGAAATACTATTTAGTTCCCTTTTTGTGTTGAATCCAGAACTTGTCCCGTTAGTCTTTCCTAGGTTATAGGATAGTAAGTTAGAAAAGGATCATAAGATGTTTTTGGTATTAGTCCACTTTTAGCATAAATGACCTTCCAAATGTGCATAAGTATCCCTTGATCCCTAGTTTTTAGCTGGTATGCCTATTCCTGTTATACCTTTAACCTTCTCATTTGTGTTACAATGAACTTATTTTGGCTCTGGTCCTTCTTGGACATTGTGCACCTCAACTTAGGTAAATAGCCTAAGTTGAGGGTAGCTATCATAGGGATGCATAATGTAAAGTGGGTATGAAGAAGGATAAATAAGAGAAAAGATAGTAAAGTTCGGTGTGATAGAAAAACAAAAAGAAAAAGAAAAGAAAAATATGAAAAATAAAAATAAAAATAAAAAGAATTAATAAAAGAAACCACACCTAACTTGAATGTGCAATAAAGAATAAAAGGGAGAAATAAGGGTGGAATAAAAGGAAATTAGTCGAAGTGTGGACGCTAAAGTAAGTGTAGTGCCAAGGTGGCTTGGTTATTAAATAGATCCATACGTACTATACCAGCCCCCAATCCTACATTACAAGCCGATAAAGTCCTATAGTGATCCTAATTTGACTATCTTAAAGCTAAGGTAAAGAAAATAAGGGCAAGTCTATTGTATTCAGTGCATATTGGTTGAACTAATCTTGTGAGTGTGAGTGTCTCTTGACTGTCCCTACATTAACATGCATTATTTCATATAAGTGAATGAGACTTCTTTGATGTGAGGGCACATGGTTGTATTGTTATATGCTTACTTTTTTGGGTAGTGTAACTTGTATATGTGAATGGTTGTCTGTTGCTAATGTAATTCCATATCTTGATTTTCTTATGTCATATTGTTGTGCTTCATATATACACACAATTGATTTTAAATTGTTTACTAGGAGAAGGGAAATGTGTTTAAGCTTAAAGTGGTGATTGACTTCCTTGGATTGCTTAGATTCCCCTAGTTAAGCGTCATGTTTTTGTTTTGTTTTATTTTGTTGTGTTGCCTGAGGATATGCAAATGTTCTAAGTTAAGGGTGTTGATGTTCTACAGATGTATAGCACTTTCGATGCTTAAAATGATAAAAATATGCAAGTTTCTTAGGTTGTTTTGTAAGATATAATGTGTTTTGGGCATGTTTTGCAGAAAATCGGGTTTTGGATGCTAAACTGAAGAAAAAGATGAAAAATGAAGTTTTTGGCCAATTATCAAGGCATTTTTAGGTGTATTTGCCACTTACCAAGTGTAGGTGACCAAAGTAGGTGCCAGAACTTGAAATCCAGAGGCTTAGATACAGGAAACAAAAGACTTTGGCACTTACTCCGGCCACCTACGGTCCGTAGGTGGCCTTAGTAAGTGCCAGAAAGCCAAGTCTAGAGAGCTTCAGGAGCTGTGTAGGTGGCCTTAGTAAGTGGCCACTGACCTCAATTTTCCTTTTCATTCGGTTTTTTGATTTTTAGGGTTTTCTTGTATCCTATAAATACCCTTTTAACGTTTTTTAGTTAGGTTATGCACTCTTAACACTTGTAAACATAAATTTGATTCGAAGATTCGATTTTGATCTTGGGATTGCTTTTGTATTGATTTGGATTGATAATTCAGTTACAGACTTTAATTTTTATTCGTTGATTATTGTGATATTATTTTAGAGCCTTCAATTATGAATTTCATTATTCGTTTCACAACAATGAGCAGCTAAATCCTATAGCTAAGGTTGTGGGAAGCCTAGCGGATTGATGAAGTAAGGAAGTGCGAAGTTGTTCTAAACTACTATTCTTGCATGTATTGTATTATCTTCAGTTTGATAGATGTCTTAGCAATTGCAAACATTAGGATCCCTCTTACAATATCATTACTTACCCAAAAGAGAAGCAGTGACTTGGAAAAGATAATCACAATAGTAATTTAAAGATTAATTTTGGATCTTGGCTATTAGTATCATCTATAAAAGACGGTTATCAATCATCCAATAACTTGAGACTCAAAAGGTAATATTTAATTGGGATCTAGGATAAGGGTTAGTAATGTGACATTCTAAGACTCAAAAGGTAATGGATGAAATCCGTCAATAAGTCCACAAGACAGTTGATGGTACATAACTTATCAAATTTTGCATGCAAGGTACTGGGTTGGTTTAATAAAACATCATAAGCCTACTGAGTTGAGAAACCAAGGGGAACACAATTCTAGTGTTCCTCTCCAATTGATTACAACCATAGTTAAGTTCTATTGTTGTTGACTCTTTATAACTATAAAACCCCCATTTACCTTCAGTTCTGCCTGTTGAGTTCAGCAAGCTAGAGATACAAGTCCACATCTTCCCTATGGGTTCGACCCCAACCTAAAGATACATGTTGAATAATCTATAAGGTCCAATAATAACTTTACCCGTTGTGACCACCACGACTGATCTGTAAGCCATTTATATCCTGAGACGCTGATTGTGTAGAATTGATAGTGTGCAAGTGAAGCTAATCTCTGCAGAGAGGATCCTCATTCTCTAATGGAATACCAATAGCACTATACTAATGACATAACCTATTACTGCCACCTCCATAAGTCTCAATACATTCTCTCTCTGTGGACCTCACATGATGAACAACCTGAGGGAAGGAAGAGCCAACTACTATTAAATGCTCTAATGCCAAATAGAGTGGCAAAGCTAATTCTTTAATAAATCCACACACTATCTCATGCTCCAAAGGATATAGCATAGGAATATGTCTATTCTACTCAAGAAACCCCATCGCATACGCTAAAATCAAAAAGAAACCTTGTTGATTACTAACAAACCCAACTCTGGCCTAAGAACCTCTTGATAAATCGGATGTCATCTCTGGCTGTGAGGTATCCATAAAAAGGCCCAAAATCTCTACTGTTGAATCTTGAAATATTGAAGCAATTACAAACCCTAGCAGATCTTGGGATGGCCCCAAATCCTCTAATCGATCTGAAGATCTTTGATTTTAACCTTTGCCTCCCTAGTCCAACGTTGTGCTGAAACACTAGAAACATATGCTGAAATCTCATCCACATTTACCGATAACCTCGTATCATCCATTTGGGACAGAATAGAGTCAAAAAATATATTTTAGGCTCATAGAAATATGGGCACATAATAAGGAGGCAAGAATAGAATTTCCTAAGAATACCATTTAGCCTCCC
This sequence comes from Capsicum annuum, assembly GCF_002878395.1. NCBI lineage: Eukaryota > Viridiplantae > Streptophyta > Magnoliopsida > Solanales > Solanaceae > Capsicum > Capsicum annuum. The sequence goes on along the minus strand of NC_061122.1, from coordinate 108,938,467 downwards.
AAATATAGGTTATAGACATCTCCATACTGATCTGCAGGACTCGACTCGAAATTTAGCTCGTGTACCAATACATTGGTAAACCTAGGCAATGATACCATTTTGTCATGACCCAATTTCTCAGTTCATGATGTCACCTAGTATAACTCACCAGTAGATAAGCCAGCCCCTATTCCAGAACTTCTAGTAATAGACTACCGAGAGAAAGGAGAGGAAAATGTGAAATAAATATAATATATGACTAATTCATGTAAAACGGACAAAAAATCTAGTGGAATCAGTACAAGAGCTTCTAATATAATAAGAATACAAATGAATTACTAAATGAATATACAGGCATAACCCATCTCTGATTACAATCTAGAGATCAGTCTAATATATAAGAGGAAGAATGACAATAATCTTAATGCTAGGAGATCACCCCAAATCTCTGATCCATAGCTAATCTGCATGAAGCACACAACAACAGTAATAACCTCTACTATGATCTACGAGCTGCAAAAGTATAGTATGAGTACCAAACACGTGGTACTCAGTAGGCAACTGCTGATTGATATCCATTGATAAAGCAAATATAGATAACATGCAATCAGGAACGTAAACTACAACCAAATATCCAGGAAGCTAGCATAATAAAACCAGTGAGGCACTAAGGATGAACTATTCTATCATAGTCGTACTCTAGAACTGACCACTACACCGTATATCACTGGCCAATATACAAATAAAAGGTAGAGAAAGGATATATAGTAGTATAAAAGGCCAAGGAATGGATATACAACATGAACAAGTGAGGAAATAGAGGGATATACAGAATAATATAGCTAGATACAAACACATACACATATATATACAAATATATATATATATATGTATATATATGTATATATATATATATGTATGCATATGTATATATATATATATACATACATACATACATACACACAAGACTAACTCAAGGTACAACATAAGATAGTCATACTAACATATTAAGGCCTTCTAATTAGAGTAGAAACTACTACTGGCATAATCAGGGTCCCTAATTCAACCGTCGAAACATGAGATAATTATTCGTAATAAAATAATTGTGAGAGAAAGGAATCAGAATCATACCTTGAATCTCAGTATCACTGCATAATCAACCTACCACGAATTAACCATAATAATAACATTAAAGTAACTAGTTAGTCCAAAAAAATAATACTTTAACTGAGCCCCATAAATTGGAAGGTTCAATCAATACACAACACATAGAAAACAAACAACACTCAAAACCTATATCTATACAACCCCCTATAAAACTGATAGATATAGGGACCAAACAATATAGTGGCGACAGGTAATGCGCATGCATGAATGAATGCAAAGTGAATCAATGATACCCTAATCAATCCACGTGCTATAATGTGACCCAGTATATACACCTCTTCCAGCTTAATGGCTCACAAAGGCAGGACCTATGACAAGCTCTCTTCTCCAGTATGACAGCTCATAGACGAAGGAGCCCATACGGGGTTTAGAAGTACCCATATACACCAACTTGGTCTCTATCTAGGATTTTTAATCATCATAATTACCAAATATACTCCTGCCAGTACCGGAGAGATGCATATATATAACAAATATACGGACCCAAACCATGGCTAAAAAAGTTCAAGCCTGTAAATTCATTGTGTAGGGTCAACTTCGAGACTAAATCATCATAAAAGTACGAAAATGGTTGAAATCTTTCCTAACGGAGTAAATAGTAGTGATAAAATAATGAACCAAAATTAATCTATTTCGGTCAAATCTCTAAATCATTATTTTTAGTTTCAGAAGATCATAAATCATCCATTAAGGTGGTACGATTTTCATTATGAATGAATTTATTTTAAAAGTGAAAATAAATTCCTTTTTAGGAAACTATAGTAAAATCATGTTTTTAGCTGGAGTCGTAACATTACGTTAGCATGAACGTACAGAATCTATGCATGCCATCACCGGTATACAAATAATACAATTATAAGTATCTAAACATTCATATACTATGACTACATCCTTTACAAGGATAAATCACTCACCCAGAGTCCAACTAATATCGTATTATAGCCTGGGCCCAATAATGTATAAAACTAGCATAACTATAATACCATAATCTGAAAAACCATAATAATCCACCGAGTCGACTAGTAAATCTTATACTAAATGGTCATTATCCTCAACTATGTCTAGCATGCTAACCTAGGGTAATAGGATCCAATAGGTGTACCAAGTATTTCATCTTAAGAGTCGATTCACTCTTCTATCCTTCGAACTCATAATTTAGGCTAAGTCATGGTATTATATCCATAATCACATCCTAACATCCTTACCTAACATGTAATATATATATATATATATATATATATATATATTGAAGAAGAGTAGACAGGAACCTACCTAGATGCTAAACCGCAAGTCTTTGAATTGCCCACAAATTATTCGTCTTTGCTCCACGATCTCGAAATGCCATCATGCTATAAAAATAGTAACCTATACGTCATAAGGATTAAATTAGACCCATATTATATATAAAGGACTGTGTCAAAATTCGAGTCAAGAGCGGGACCATACTGGAATCCAAAATTGAATACGTCACAAGGTCCCTCGAAGGACAAGGTATGTGAAATGGTGTATAAATCAAGGCCTAAATCAGCCCCTAAAGTCTAAGGGTTTAAAGACCTAATTTTTAAAAATTTACCATGTAATAGAATGGGAATTAAAGAAAAAAATTAATGAAAAATGACCGAGGAGTTTTAGGATAGCTTACCTTAGCTTCAATGGATGATTGCCCACTCTTTCCTCTCTTCAAGCTCTCAAAATGGTGTAAAAATGGTAAAGGAATTGAAGAAAAATCAGGTGAGAAAAAAGATTAAAAATCTTCCTAGTTGCTGCTGAAGCGGTTACTTGTCCACTTAAGCAGTACAAGTCCACTAAAATGGTCCGACATAGGGTTGCGGGTACTGCTAAAGTGGTTGTTTGCCCCCTAAACCCTATATCCACCAAATGGACAAGGCCGCTAAAGAGGCTCATGGCCACTAAAGCGGTCATATCAGATATCAGGTTTCTCCAAGTCCAAAAATAGACTCTGATCGAATGTTCGGGATTCGTTTGGAACCCTATGCGCGTGAATGAACTATGCTACCATACCAAATTCGACATTCCAAACTCAATGGATCTATCGAAACTTCCATTCAAGATTATTTCACTAAAAGTGGGGCCCACTCCTATAGTTTCATTTTTTATATAATCCGCCTAATAGTCAAAAATGAGTCTAGAAGCCGCAAAACCTAAATCAAGGGTTCCTCAACCTAAAATCAATGTTTTGGAGCTGTGGCGCTATCAAAATTCTCATCCAAGATTATTGCTAAGAGTTTTGGTCAGAGACCAATTCCTTAACAGAAAAAGCTCCAAAACTGGAAAATAAGCCTAAAACCCAAATAAACTGTCTGATAATCAAACTGACAGTTTTAGCAAGTCATAAATGACCTGTAGCCGCTACAGGAAGACTCAAAATGCAAGAAAGACACGTAAATTGAGGAAATAACCTAGAGGATCAGTACAATTAGTACCCTCACGATAATTTTATAAAAATAAAATATGATAATTTACTTTCAAATAGCGATTATTTTGAGATATTTGACAATAATAAAATATGATAGCTTTTGAGACATATGATAATAATATGAAGACCGTTGATAATGAAGATGTAAAATTCGATGATTTTTTTTTAAAGTTAAGTGATATTCACCCTCCCATATAACAATGGCTTGTTACTTGAGTTATGCTCAATCTTTTTATTTCTATAAATGATAAATATTACTAAGCATCATTTATTTATTAGAGAATTATAAGGGTCAACAATGTTAATTAAAGAATTTGACACATAATTTGCCTAAAATTTGTTAGACGAATCTTGAGCATTGGGCTTAGGCGTACATTCAGGTGCTTAAAGTGTAAGCCTCACAACATTAACCCCCACACTTGTGCCTCAAGACATTTTGTCAGTGTCTCGCCTTGGAGGTGAGCCCCAAAATTACCTTTTAAAACATTGTGTATTACCAATATGAGTTATGTGGTATGGTTGAGATAATTTTTTCACCCTTAACCAGAGGTCTCATATTAGAACCATTGGAAATGAAAAGAACCGATTGGGGGTGCCACACGCCCCTCCCAGACCACCCTATAAATGGACCCTAGTTCCCACCAAAGTTGTGGTGGAATGGTTGAAATACACTAACCCTTAAATAGCAGTCTCCAGTGCGAGCCTTTAGGAATGAACAAAATCTTGTTTGGAGCATTGCCCTTGAAAATGAATATGTAATATATAAATCTCAATTTAGCGAAACTTTAATACAAATATCGAACATCAAATGAGAAAAAACAAAAGGACCTATTTGATTCTGCTTTATTATTCTCTTTGGGTGTGTTTGGTATGAAGGAAAACATTTTCTGGAAAATATTTTCTAGTTTTCTCCTGTTTGGTTGGCTTACAGGTTTTGGAAAATATTTTCCAAATCAACTCATTTTCCTTAAAACTAAGGAAAATGACTTCCCTTCAAAAAGTAAGAAAACTATTTTCCAAAACTCTCTTTCAACATCACTATTAAATTGAAATATTCTTACAACTCTCAAAATCACCCATCCCTACTTCGACCCTCAATCTCCCACCCCAACCCCCAAGCCTACCCCAACACCCAACCCCAACCCCAACCCCTACCATTCAAAACTTTTTTCTTATCCCACCCTTTTATCATATTCATTCTCAATCTTTTTGTTAAATATATACAAATACTTTTAGAAAACATATACTTATCCAATTTGCATAACAAACACACAAATATAAGTAGGGCTGCGCATATTTTGGTTTAAATAGAAAAAATTGAAAAACCGAATAGAAATTTAATTTTGATTTGATTTTTCTATTTTCTGAATTGGTTTTGGTTTCAAAATTTAGAAATTTAGATAAACGGTTTGGTTTTCGAAATTTCAAAAAAAAAAATGGATAAACTGAAAATCAAAATTATATAAATAATATATTATAATTTATATATATATATTTCATATTATATGTAAATTTACTAAAAATATAATATAATCTAATATAACATATAAATATATAAATTATAATCATTTAGTAAACCTAAATCCTAATATGTTGTTTTGTTTTTTACCGTAATAGTAACGTGAAGGCTGTAACGACGCTCATCTATCCTCAGTTCATTTGAAATTTCAACATCGCCAACGATAGTTGCAGTCGTTTGCTCAGTTCGTGACTGCTATCAACAGTCACTGCCGCATGCGGCCATTGTCGTCACGCCAACGGTGATGACTCGGCAAAGTTGATATTTATGATTATTTCATTCGTGTTGAATTAATTATATTTGAGAATGAAAATAAGTTTGAAAAAAGATTATTTTTCTAGAAAAATTACCAATTTTAAATAGTCACTACTTTAATCTTCAAAATCGAAATAAAAATACGAAATAACCGAACCGAATCTGTAAAAAATGAGCCAAACCGAAATAATTTTGGTTTGGTTATGATTGTTATTTTTGTCAATCCGAAAACTAAAAAACCGTACCGATATTCAACAATCAAACCGAACAAACTAAATGCTCACCCCTAAATATAAGTAAGAAACAACTTATTTTTTTAGAAAATATTTCTCCTCCTTCATATCGAACACACCCCAAAAAATATTTTTTGAGATCAAAAAATATTTTTTGAGATCAAAAAATATTTTTCTAAAATGTATTTTTATGCTTTACCTAAAGATTAAAATGTATTTTTTGAAAATTATTTTTTTATTTTCCAACCAAACATTACAAAATATTTTCCGGAAAATATTTTCTATTCACCAATCAAACATAAAAAAATAAGTAAGAAATCAACTTGTTTTTCAAGAAAACATTTTCTAGGAAAACATTTTCCTTCGTACCAAACACACCCTTTATCTTTGTTTATCAAATTTAAAGTGTTGTAACATCATTTTCCCCTATTGACGTTATAAAAATATTCTCTCAAGTCTAAAAGTAAAACTACAGTTCCAGTGTTAAACTTTCTTTTTGTACTTTCTAATTTTGGAATCTTAATTGGAGGCGCGTCACTCGTAGACCGCAGCATCTTAATTACAACTCATTAAAAAGTTTTGTATTTCTAGCATCTTTCCCGAGTTAATAGCTTAAGTGGTCACTCAACTTTAGACTTTTATATCAGAAAGTTACTTAATTTTAAACTTTACTCAGAAAGTTACTCAACTTTAGTTATTTTACTCAAAAAGTCACTCTATCTATTTTATTATTTTTAAAATTAATTTTTACTTATTATGTAATTTTTTTTTAATAACAAATTTTAAAAAGTACAAAATATTAATTTAATAACCCTTTTACTCTTCTATCCTTTATTCCTCTTACGTTACAAATTGGAGTTTCTCCTTAGTTCCCGCCTTTCCTCTTTTCCTCTTCTCCTTGTTAGACATTTCTCTATTTGATTTAGGGCAATGTTTCAAAAAAGTTTTGAGGATGGAACAAAGAACAACAAGTGAATCTCAAATAGAGGGTGCGAACTTGTCTTTGTTTCACTAGGAAAATGACTCCTACGCGATTAACTCTCGAGAAAATAAGGTGTGATTAACATTTTATTTTCTTTTTTATGAAAAAACTTTAATTTTTGTCTGATTTTGAGTTTCCTTATTTTTATCTGTAATTGTCTGTTGTTGAATTGAAGAAGACAAATGTGGTTAGGGTTCTTTATTAATTTAGGTATTAAAATTTCTTAAGAACCTTTGGATTTTATTTGTTTATGATATTATTTCTCTACATTATTTTTAATATGTGTTTTTAGGGAACATCGTCACAGTTTGAAAAAATTTTTAGCATGGTGCTAGCTGAAGAAGTTCAAGATGGTAATGTTCTGAATTTAAGCGATAATATACTAGAGGTTGTACAAAGTAAAATGGTGGGTGAGGTAGAGGATAATAATTTCAATGATCCCGTTACAACTTGGAGGAAGATAATGATGATTATCAACTGAGACGTTCTGGAGTGGTTTGCCAATGAATACAAGACGTTCGGGTGTTCACTTGAGTTTGTCACTAACAGGTCTCAAGAGGGGTCACAGTTCTGAAGAGGATTTGGTGGCATTGGGGAGAATCCTTCGCTACCAGCTTGGCATGCGTTCCTTTGATGAGTCATTTGATGAAGGAGAATTGTTTGAGGATTCTGATTAAGTCAACAATTTCTGTCTACTAAGATCAGATAATGGTTGAGAGATCTACAACAGGTGGAAGTTTTGGGGTTAGCACGGCAATACGGTAGGCTCTCAATATTTAATTGTAGGTATGATATGAAAGAAAGGGGAATAAAAGAAAGGATAAAAGGGTCATTAAATAAATATTTTATATTTTTCAAAATTTTGTTATTAAAAAAGTATTCCACATAATCAAACATTAGTTTAAAAAATAATAAAATAGATTGAGTGATTTTCTGAGTAAAACATCTAAAGTTGAGTGACTTTTTAAGTAAAGTTTAAAGTTAAGTGACTTTTTAAGATAAAAGTTCAAAATTGAGTGGTCATTCAAGTTATTAACTCCATCTTTTCCTAGCAAGTAAACACGCATATTCTACTCAACGCCTTTTATGAACAAGGCAATTCAGGTCCTTTATCATTCCTAGTTAATATTATCTAACTTATTTTATATATAAAAAATACTATGTAATATTATCGTATTCTTTCACTTGATCCAACAAATACATAAATTACACGCATGATATTTTTATGCATTTAAATTTTATGGCCGAATAGACAAATAATAAACGTATTATTTTTGTTTGCATCATTAATTGAATTGACTTATCATGACATGAATAATTTTATAATAACATACTCAGTTTCTACAAGTACTAGTTGGAGCGAGTGATATATGCAGACTTTACCCTTACTTCGTAAAGGTAAAGGTTATTTTTAAATACTCATGATTCAAGTAAAACAAATCAAATAGATTTGGAATGAGTAACTTTACAAACATATAGTATGACAACCTGAAAATTAAAATAATAATCAGTCATATTCAGGTTCAAACTACTAAAATTCGTTGGAAGAGTCAAAGCGAATAGGATTTTCCCATATTCGTAGAGGTAGCTCAACTTTGTTACTTTCCTCCTTTAAGGCGTGATTAATGCGCCTTAAACCTTTCTCTTGAAAAAGAACATTAGAAGAGAAGCCTGAAGTTGGAGGAGGCTAAATAGAAACCTAAAGCAATTGTCGCAGCTCCAGCTGAAGCAATTGTAACTGCTCCGGTAGATCAGAGCTACTCGAAAACATTAAATTGCAATGATATTATTACACCAACGTCAAGTGTCTATGTATAAATCTACTAGACATTAAAGGCTCGTGCTCAATACGGGCCCAAGATATATTATTTTTCTCTTAATTTATGTGACATAAATATAACTTAGATAATCAATCATTAAAGTAATTTAAATTTTTAATTATTGTGATTTATAATACTTTTTCTTCTATTTCAATTTAAGTGACACTAATATAAGTTCGAGTGTCAATTGAATATTTTATATCTTTTATATTTCAAGTTGTTAAATATGTGATTTATAATGCTTTTAGTATAATTTTTCAATAAGATATTAATACTTTCTCAGTCCCAGTTTACGTGTCTTCTCATTTTTAAGTAATATATGTTACTTTATGTCTTCCTGTGTTCCATCGTAATTTCTGTGACACTAATATAATTTCGATATTCAAATAAATATTTTATGTTGACATATCATTTTGTGTGTATTTTATATTTTTGATGAAATATTATTAATTTTTTTAATGTTTAGATGACGATAAAAATTAATTAGGGTGATATAATAAAATTACAATTGAAACAACAAAGCAGACATGTCTTAAATAATTTATAACAATTAATTAAAAGTGAAAAGACAAAATTATTATAAAAAATACTTGTGAATAAAATTTAAATGAGTCTCATATAAGACATCAAATTAATTTAAAATATCAAGAATTAATTTATCATTTTATGTCTAATTTATTTTTTTATTAAGTTTTATGAATTTATTAATACTTAAATGACTTATAATAATTAATTAGGGGTGATATAATAAAATTACGATTGAAGTAGATGAAGAAGGTAGCACAAAACATCAAGAGTTAATTTATTATTTATTTTTATTTTATCTTTTTTTAACTTATCATTTTATTTCTTTTGTAATTAAATATCATTATTTTTTTTAATATTTAAATGACTTATAATAATTAATTAGAAATAAAATAGTAAAATTACGATTGAAACAGCTGAAGCAGCCAATACAAGCAGGAATGTCAAACAGCTGGCTGCTTATCACCCTTTATTATTAAGAGTAAAACTTAAATCCTATTTTTATAGAGGCTGACATTTAAGTTAGACGTATCTCTTGATATTGAAGTGGAGAATAAATGGAGGTCAAAAGATTTCACTTGGCATAATATAATGCATATGCATGATTCTCCCTTTAAAACTAAACGAGAAGCTCTATTTCGTTGTAGAAGAATATATCCTTCTGCTGATATTTTCCTATATATTGTTTTTGGAATAATACATCACATTTTCAAATTTATTAATAAATTTCATATAGACACTGAAATGACGGGCTGTGTAGGTTGAGCATCAGAACATATGATTAAGTATTCTTATTAGACTTTTGATTCAAATTCTCTAAAAAAAATTTTGTGTGTTCTCAAGTATTTATTAGGTAATCAAGTTAACCACATAAAATATGTCATCTCCTTAAATTATACACATTGCTTCGATTGCAACATGCCTAAGATTTTACAATTTATTAAGGCTAATGTGTATGACTAAGGCGATAATACATTTTATATGGTTTAACTTATTTACATATAGACACTTAAAAACACACAAAATAGTTTTAAAAATTTAAATTAAAAGTGTCTAAAGAAATATTTATCACTTTTTCAGATGTCAATAGAATCATATTGTAGTCAATATCTAAATGAAATTTACTACCAAATCTATGAGCCACCAATGTATTAAAACTTTTTTTTTGGTTTATTGGCGAGATATTTTCCTACATATCAAAAGATGCATTTACTTTAAGACGTGCCAATTTTAGAGAATGAAGATTCATAAATAATGAGGGCAATGACATATAGCCCCTTTCAATATGCGGCGAATGGAAAAAAAACAGTTGTAAATCAAAACTACTGTTTCAAGAATCCACCTTCGATGGACCAAATTTAAATATGCCTTGGCTACCCATTTTACATTTATCTATTGGTTCTTTTGTTTGCAAGGGTGTTATTCTATACCATTAATTGATGTACACATGCAGCTCGCTATACTAAAATTTTCGTTATATATGGATCTAATCGATAAAATATGTTGATATTATGTATTGTAAGCAGGGTGGAGCTAATAAGAGGGAAGTAGTTCAATTTTATTTCCTTCATTGAAAATTTATGCCTCGCAAATGCGATAAAATAAATATTTTTCGTTATATATAAACTAGAAAAACAAATTAATGTATTGGTAAATGAGGTTCAAACATTCTTTAGGTCCTAATTTCAATCCCGTTGATAACATTCTAGCATTTTTTTCCCATTCCGCTTATATAAATTCTTGGCTTGGTGGTCATTGAATGCCCGAAAGAATATTAACACATGACAAAAAATATCAGAGAGAAAAGTTGGAGCCATTAACAAAAAGATATACTAGTAGCGTTTTGGACCCTATACTCCAAGTGAATAGATTTGAATAATCAATTGAAGTGACAAAGACCTAAGCTAGATCAGATATATAACAACCCAACAATTCTATAGCACTCACTAGTCACCAGCTAGCAGGAGAGAAAAGGGGTTCGTTGGCAGTAAGTGGACAAGTTTATTCTCCGAATATACCATTCAACCATTGATAATGCCATATAGAGGAGTACTAAGTACTAATGAATAATTATGAGGGCATTGACGCATATTATATGAAGCATTGAACTTCCTAGTATTGTATTGTAGTCTCCAACATCAACTTTGCTTGGAAATGAATCCTTCTCAATTACTCTCTACTCCACTCTAGACTAGACTGGTAAAATGATATACTCAAAAGCCCTAGTCCCTTGACCTAACTAACAAAACGGTAGGGATACTCACTAGTTATTGGAATAAGGAAAATTAAGTTGCTACCTACCTCCATTTATCTTTACTTGTTCAATATACTAAAAAATTGTTCAACTTTATTTGTGTAGTTGGAAAAATCAAGAGATAATATACCATTTTGTGTCAATTTTACCATTTGTTATTAAATGTTCTATTCATTTTTCAAATATTTAGATGACCTATAATTAATAGAGATGATGTCGTAAAATTACTTTTGTTTATTATTTGTTAAGGGGCGTATCAAGTTAAACAAGTAAAGATAGATGGAGAGAGCACCATGAAAACACAAACTTCCACTTCTGTTAGAAATTTGTCGGTATTCAGAATGTCTGACGGAAATGCTTTTGATGAGTGAATTAAACTCTATCGAAATTTCACATTTTTAGCAATGAGTTCAAAATTTCAGTAAGATTGTTTACCGTCAATTTTGGGACAACTAGATTTTAAGGTGAGTCAAGAGTATGCATTGTGGTCTTAACTGCGTATTAGTAGCGAAAGCTTGCCAAAGAGTAAATAATAAAAGCGAATAACACAAGCAACGAGTAAAACAGAGGTTTATAACAAATCTGATTAACTATGTAGTCAGAGACATCTTAACTATGGGCGAATAGCATCCATAAATACTCCACGAACGAGCGTGACAGACGAAAACAGTAGTATACAATGATGCCAATAGAGAAAGGTTAAGCGCAAAACTAAAGAATATTATTGCTTGAGGACCGAATGAAGTAAAAAATTAGAATAAGGAAGGGGTGACTATTTATAAGGTTCAAGGACTGCCTATGCCAATAAAAGAGTGATATTTTTAACTTTCAATATAACGATCAATGAACGATAGCCGCTTGACCTTGAGACAATGGAGGATGTCAGTTCAATATCGTGTATCTGATGTGGTTCAATCGAGGTTCGCCTATGCACAGTGTGCGACCACAATCACTGTTGGTCTTGGACCATTTCATTTTGCTCGAGAAGATGTTCCCTCCACTTGGCTTTGTCTCGAGTTAGTGCATATTGTGGGATGGTTCTAATCCTACCCGATTTGAATCGACCATATCTTTATTGAGGCTATTTTATCCTATACAGATAGTCCATCCATCTTTTGGGTGTAGCCTTAATGGGGTGGAAGAAAAAGTAAAACCAAGAGAAAACTCATTTTGACAGATTAAGAGCATACTTATTCGAAAGGAAATAATGACCCTTTCACTCCATTTTGGCATTTCTTTTTCTATTGCATTTATCTGGAGCTCCTGGCCTTGCGTGTTGGTTGATATCCCCAATATTGTGTATTTGGTACCATAGTCTTATTCCCGCTATCATTTTCTTGAGTAAATTCCTTAAATAGTCACTCATGTTAGGGAATTTGTCTTATAATATCATTTTTATTTCTTTTAGGACCATAATATCACTCCACTATTTCTATCTTCCTCAAAATATACTTGACATAATATCAACATCATTCTTTCTTCTAATAGGATCCCATGTCACATATGTCATGTCACATTTTTCTTTTCTAATAATAAATTTTTAACTTTTTAAACCACCGATCTTTTACCTGAGAAGAAGATTACAAAGACGCATATTTTTTTGCTCGAAAAATTTTCTAGGGTTCTGAGGCAACTTCCAACAAGGAATCCTCTAGTTCTTTGAGAAAATTGTGGGTTCTTTAACAAATAAATTAATGAATTTGCAGAATAAATTGTATCCCTAGCCTCTGTATACCTTTGATGTCGACCAAAGAGATCGTCACGAGGTAAAATTCATTTTTTTTTCAATTTTTGAAGTTTAAATTGTGAAATAATTTGAATACTCAATGTGGTATTGGAGTAATTTTCTTAAAATTTAGAATTTTTTTTCGCTTGTTTTTGAATGGGATATTCTGTTGTTTGATTCTGAGTTATGTGTTTGTGTCTATAGTCTGTGTAGAACATGGGAGGCATTTACTCTTAAGGGGTTATTTGGTTGAGAATAACTAGAATAAGTTATTCCGGGATAACTAATCCAATGATTAGTTATTCCACCATAGGTGATAACTAATTTCATCACTTAAATAATTTCAGAACTAAGTAATGCCTTCATCCAAACATAAGATAAGTAATCCTGCATTTTATCCCAAAACTATTGCACCTTATACCTCTAATGTTTATAAATTGCTTACATCTCTATGTGCTCAAAAAGGCTGTTGACGCTTCTTCAAATCAATCTCCAGATCAGCCAAAGAACAAGCTGAAAATGATGATTTGTGGGATTATTTTAAATTTTATCATCCAGAAATTTGGGTAGATTCACAAATAGATTTGAACTTAACAAAGCAGTCAACTAGAACTCACGTAATGAATTTTTGATTTGTTTTTTTCTAGTTAATTTATTGCAAAGTTATGATTTTTTTCCATTAGTTTCATTGCTTAATTGTATTTTTTTTTCCTCTATTGTTGGCTCAGGGAGGTGTGCATGTTGAATCTGTTGATTGACCTTCTTTTATAGCAAAGAAAGGAAGTCATTTTGAAAGAGAAGTCATGAAGAATTATGTAATTTTGTTGAAGAAGAAGACGAGAAACTTTAGTAAAATATAGGGATTATGCATTAATTTCTTTTGTTAGTTATGTGAAATACTTATTTACACACGTTATGTGTCTTCTTTTGCTAAAACCTCTATGGTCATCTTATGGCGTGGTACATTGTGATGTTGTCACTTGCCTATAAAACATTATTTAGCTGTAAATCATAGCAAGTTATGACACTTTTTTGAAGTATTGATGCTATAATTTGTTATTTTAAAGGCCAAATTTGTTTGTGCATATAGTTTGGTAAGGCAGTGAAGAAAATTTGTAGTTATGGTTTGTCTTCCTGATTAGCTCCAAGGAACTAATTTAATTTTTTCTTTTGATAAGAGAAAGGCTAATTTTTGTATGAATAGAAGTTGACGTTCATGCAAATACTCATGAATGAAATAGAGGATAAAGATTTTCGTTATGAAATTGAAGTAACTAGATTCTCGTACAGAAATAATGTATTGAACTACTGAAAGTATAACAACATGTACACTTATTCACCGTTGCAGCTTCGAAATCTTCAAAAATTAGGTAAATGCTTAGATTGAATATGTAAAAGAAGTTCTTTATTCAAAAATTAGGTAAATATTTTGATTGAATATGTAAATGAAGTTGATTCTTATAGAGAATAAACACTCTTTTATGTATTGTTAAAAAAAAAAAACAATGTGACATGACATTCTATCACGAGAGAGAAGAATGTTGGGATTGTGTCAAGTATATTTTGACAAAAATAAAAATAGTTAGGTGATATTATGATCCTAAAAAAAGTAAAAGTGATATTATTAGGTAAATTCCCAAACATAGGTAATTATTTAAGAAATTTACTCTCATTTTCTTCTATCATGGCAACTGAATAGGCATCTTTTTGCCTCAATAGTTTTCATTTCCTTCTCTGCTTATTTGTTAAATATGGAAGTAGTTAAATAGTCTCCTTTATTATTCGAAACTCACATTTGGAAATGACAAAAAAGGCTCTTGACACTTTGGCTACTGCGTCCTGTCACATCTTCTGCGGATAGTTGTCTATGTGCCCATTATCCATGGCCCTTGTTTAGGAATTCTTGGCCTATAAATTCCGTACTTTTCTAACTCCTCCTCTTCATATTTTCTTCCTCCAGACTATCTTTTCTATTTCTTTTCTATTATACCTCTTCCAATTACCAAAAAAAACTCAATTACTTTCATATAATTACATATCATATCTCAATATATAATAATTTTATTATTTTATCATAATTATTTAAATATTTAATATATTTTATTAATTTGTATTAACTAACTATAACTTCATATTGGAAGTAAATTTTTTTAAATTATTTAATTGTCTATCATGTTCAAAATTAATATGTTGTCACAAATCACAATAATTAATAACTTAAAATATTTAAAAGACATATAGAAATTTTATTGACTCTTAGCAAAAAATTCCTCTACTCCCACTTAATTATATACCATGCCTCAATATATAATAATTCCATTTTTTCATCATAAAAATTTAAATATTTAATATATTATATTAATTTATATTAATTAACTATAACTACATATTGGGAGTAAATTTTTTTTATTTATTTAATTGGCTATCATGTTCAAAACTAATTTGTTCCCACAAATTACAATAATTAATAACTTAAAATATTTAAAAGACATATAAAAATTTTATTGACTCTCATTATTTTAGCAATGCCACATAAATTGAGATAAAAGAAAAAGTACTGCAAATCATAATAATTAACAACTTAAAATATTTAAAAGATATATAAAAATTTTAGTTGACTCTCAAAATTGTATCGAAGCCACATAAATTGGGATACAAGGAGTAAATATATTATTTGATAATTACTTAAAAATATTATCGATCACAATAATTAACGAGTTAAAATATTTTTTTAAAAATAGATAAAAGTTCTATTCAACTCTCAAAATTTTATCGATGCAGCATAAATTATAACAAAATAAAAAATTATCTTAATTAATTGCAACTAAATATTTAAAGTAAATCAATTTTATTATTTTAATTGACTTTTATATAAAAAATAATCTTTTTATTTATTTATTTATTTTATTAAATTTAAATTTTAAAATTACTTTTTCTTATATATAAATACTAATATTTAAACTTAACTTTAAATTTTTAAATTACAAAATTAATAAATTTAATTTAATAAAATAAATTTCTAATAAATATTTTCTTAGAATTTGAGTTGGGTCAGTACGTATCAAGTTAAAAAACATAAAGGAAAATATATAGTAAAATTTTATTATGAAAGATAAATATAATGCACTATCCAATAATGTTTAATAATATCATATTTTGCATATGCAAATATAGCATCCCGTATTTAATTAATATACTATTCCGGTGAATTATCGATGATTACTTTTGGATATGATAAAATTATATTAATTTTTTATAGTAATAACATAATTAATCGCTCTTAATTAATTATTATGAGTCATCTACGTATTTAAAAAATAAATAATATTTAATGAAAAACAAAATAGACATAAAATACGAAATTAACTCTTAATGTTTTAAATTAAATTTTCGTCTTTCGAACGATGATTTTACTATATCACTCCTTATTATAAGTCATTTATGTATAAGAAAAATAAGAATAATAAAATGATATGTCAATATAAAATATTTGATTGACTCTCAAAATTATATTAGTGCCACATAAATTGGGACGGGACAGAAGAAGACATAAAGCAATATATATTATTTGAAAATGAAATAAAAAGTACTGTAAATAACAATAATTAACAAAAAAAATTTAAAAATTGATTGATTTCTACTTCAGCTGCTTCAGTTGTGATTTTAGTATAGCACCCCTAATTAATTATTATGATCATTTAAGCATTGTGCCACATAAGTTGTGATAAAAAAATATTATAAATCAAAATGATCAAAAATTTAAATTATTTTAAAAATATAGTTGGCTGTCATCGACACAAAATTCTGAACAAGGAGAGTAGCATATATTATTCAAAAATTACATAAAAAGTATTATAAATTACAATTGTTAACAACTTAAAGTATCTAAAAATAATTTAATATGTTATATATTTCAAAAAAATTACATGAAAAATACTAGAAATCACAATAATTAACAACTTAAAAAATTTAAAAGATATAAAATATTTGGTTGACTCTTGAAATTATATTAGTGTCAATGAAATTGGAATAGAGAAAAAGTATTATAAATCGCAATAATTAAAAACTTAAATTACTTTTAAAATATAATTGACTATCAAGGCCACAATAATTTGGACAAGAAAAGTAATGTATATCAATTTAAAAATTACATAAAAAAATATTATAAATTAAAATAGTTAACAACTTAAATTATCTAAATACATATTAAAATAACATATGTTGAACTCATGTTAGATTCCAGATGAATCATAGAGAACATATGCAATCCTTTTATTAAAAAAATTTATTTAAATATATCAAAATTGAAAAGACAAATAAATATCTTAATGTTGGGCCCGTGCTGACACGGGCCATGCTCCTCTAGTTTTATTAGAAAAATGACAAGTTTTGCCGAGTCCAAAGCATTTGCCCTTAGTTTTCCCAACATTCCTTGGCTTATTTTTAACTTTTACACTGGCGATTCATTCATTGGGCCCCTACTCGCAATCACAATGAAAGTGAGGTAATGACTTTGGGAGAAGCAATAGTGAGGGTGGTAGCTAATGCTTTGGCCAACCAACCTTCTCTACAATGATTATGGCTTTATTTTTTTTATGCTGAGCCTCATGAGTTCCATCAAAGACACCTGATCACTATAGAGAACTCCATGCTCTAAGGGGCTCTAACTGGCCTTCGATAAGAGAACCCGAGGCAATAAGAGAACAACCACCCTATGTTAATGAGGATACATTATTTTTGGAGGCCATCCCAAGGCATCCACCTTCATCAGTGGCTCTACCTTTTGTTGAGGATGCTGCGATGTGGTCTTTGCCGCCATCAAAAGAAGTTTTGGATGAATCTTGCTCCCATTTGCTCCTTGTACAGAATTTATTCTTCCTTCAGGGGTTCAGAGGCTTCCCAAGCACTAGATATGATGCACTCCCATATACTTCCAAAGAAAGGAAACAAAAATAAAAGAATTTCTCTAGCTAGACTTGTACCTAATGCACGCTTGGTTACTCTTTCTTCTAGCCTATACTTTTTTCTTTGTTGAAAATAAGACTCTAAAACTTTTGTATTATGTAACCTTTTCCCCTATTTTAAGGGGTTTCATATAATAATATTCTTTCATTTTGCCAATTTTATGTAGGACCCTTTCAGTTTTATTTATTGCCTTTTTTAAAAAAATTGAACTAGGAAAACCGTTTCAGAGGAAGTGATCGTGCCCAAAACACATCGTCGGGACACTAATTTTACTTCCTACAACGTGGATGTCGTATCCCCTCGCCTTCTAGTATTTCATTAAAAATATGCATCCTACATATTACGGGGTGTTGGTGCCATCTCGGAGTCCCTTATAATGATGTTCTTCTCAACTGTATGGGAAAAGCTTTCTACCATGATCTTTTTTTTATATTGCTTTCTTTCGCACAGACAAGTGTACATAGTCATACAATTAATAAAGGATGTAAGTCCAGATATCATACCCACAAGGATTTGACAATTTGAAATTCTACATTAAATTCTTATGTGAGCTATTCAATAAGTGACCAATAATATAAAAAGAGATTTGTGTGTTTTGAATGAAAATAAAAAAATAATTGTAAAAAAGTCATAGATTGGTTATGTTGTAATTCATATTCGAGAAAAGATCTAGGGTTGTGGTGTTTTGACAATCCAGTTGAGCTATCCAATCATATACCTAATTTAATTTTCTGAGCTAGTAGTTGCAGGTTAATTGTTGCTATATTGAGCGTTTTTTCAACAACTCTAAGCCTAATTCACTATCCCTAATGACTATATTTTTATGGTTGTTGGTTATAGTGAAGCTCATAAAGATATTTTTTGTATCAACTAAGCTAGATCACAAGGTATATTTCTACCCCCAATGATATATCGATTCCCTTTTCCCATAAGGTTCACAAACTAACCTTATTTCCTCTTTTTACACTTTTTTTTATTTTTCAAGTCCAATGATTAAGCCCTTGATAATATTTGCAAGATGATCGATCAAATAAATAATTGAAAGCAAGAAGAAATAAATGACTCAATATATGGAAATTAAAATATATAATTTATGTTTGAGCCACAACTTTCATGTTCAACCATGACCCTAGAAATTAAGAGGTTTAGCTACTCATAAATATATAAGGATAAAGAGATTTCATGATATTACAAGGTAGAAATCAAAAGTAAAATAAGAAAATAAAACTAAACCTTGTTCTTGAGCTTTGCCTTGGATTTTGGCTTTCTAAAATTAGTTATTCATAATAACAAAAACATGGGGGAATGCTTTTTATAGAGTTTAGAAACCCTTAGAATGTCCAAAACCAATTTCAATTGGGTTAGGAGAGATCCTGACTCATGCTACAGTCAAAAAGCGGAGTTGTGGCGCGAAGAACAAGTAAAAATTTAGAATGATGGTGATTCTTGTGCCACTTCTTGCTTTTGGGGAGTGATGCAAGATGTACTGTAGCATTCACAATTTCGTGCTACTGCTTGTTTTGCAGCAGTGGTGCAATACACCTTCCCATTGGCCATTTTTTGCTCATTTTGCTACGTGTTGTGATGTTGGTCTTTCCTTGGATCCTTTTGGCTACTTGGTGATCCTTTTCTCTTATTTAAGCTCCAAATACCTCAATACACTCCAATATAAGCAAATCATGAAACGTAAGTATAAATAACATTATTCAAGCTCAAGACGATACTAAAAAGAGAAAAAATGTGAGGAGAAAGATGGTAAGGTGATTTTTAGCCACGCATGAACATCCCACACTTAAACCCTTGATTGTACTCAAGTAAGCTATGTACACATAACTTAGACTCTACTACAACTAAACCAATTGAAATAAAATTACTCAAGCTAAGAGTATAATGACTATCATAGACGACAAATTCTTATTAAGCTAGCTTCAATCATTCAACACATTTAAATAACTACTTGAAGACCTCCTAGCCTCAAGAACCGACTCTATGTTCTTTCAAACTCATACAATTCACCCAACCAAGAGATCTAATATTTCACTTATCTTTTATCAACCATGTGACCTCACAAAAAGATAGTTACCCATATTCACTCACAAGTATATAAATTAACGCATGAATAGGTATAAGAATAAGATTTTTCTTACTCTAAAAAATAATTAACATGCAAGATACGATGAACCATTAACTTTTTCTTAGTGTACTACTCCACTAATATAAGAATGTCAAAGCTAAGATCGAGTAGGACCTTTTGTGTAGTAACATAGGCTAAGGGACAGTTAGAAACTATTTTGCCTCAAATAGTGACTAATTCATAAGCAGTTTAATCCATCACAAAATTCTTCATCATTTGCACGCTCTTCACTCAACTAACTCTTTCTTCTACTCTTCTCACCCATAGATTTCTTTGTTTCAATCTCTTTAAGCAAGTTCACATATCACTAGTAAGGAGTACTCAATTATCAAACTATTTTTTTCTTTTATTTTTTATTTTTTATTTTTTTTTCTTTTTCTATTCCCTATTAATAGCGTATTGATTTTTTTTAATCACTTGCACCATTAGAATTTTCTACAGGCTTCCCAGAGCTTCTCTCTTTTCTTAATTCTCACTCTGTTTAACTCTTATTTCTTAGTTAAAGTGTATATGAGTTTTGGACCAAATTAAAGGTCTGTTGAAAAAAAAAAGATTAAGCTCCATATGTGGCTACCAAAGAATAGGCTAAAGGCTCAACAGGGCTAATTAGGATCATCCATTATGGGTAAGTAAAGCAAAGAATTAAAAGATAGGCTGCTTAAAGAAATGCCTTCATCATCTCCTAAACTCAACATTGTTTATTTCGTTTTGCAAACATGCTGGGCATATTCTAGACATCAATAAGAAAGCATGGACTATAAACAAACACCTAACACACATGAAACATGTTCAACTCAATAAGGATCCAAACAAAATCTAAATCAAGAAAATAATAAGACTTCAAATTTAAGCTAAAAAACACATACGAGTCAACTAAAAGAGCCTAGGTGTCTCAAGAGAAGTCGTTCAATTTTTTAGTTTCAAAAAAGCCTTTAATCTCAAAACAAACTTGGATCATTTAGTCATGTGTAGTACCTAACAAGAGCACCTCATACTTAATTGGTCCTAAAGACTATTTAACTCCTACGACTACCTCTTTCCCCAATGTCAACCATCCATCATTGGAAAAAGTAATTCATAGTAATTCTACCTAATAATAAAACAAAAGCTATTCTAAGAATGAAAAAAAAGATAGTCAATTCAAAGGGTTTGCCCTTGGAAAAGAACAAAAAAAATCAAGGTGTGGGTGAATTATGCTCTACTAAAGAACTAAAAACCTAACAACCAACACAAACAATTCTAATCTAGAAAACTAAAAGGCTTAAGTCATCGATAGGCCCTTAAACTTGTTTTGAAATTTCATTTGGACCCTCAACTCAGACTTGTACAAATTAGACACCTCAATATCTAAAATTGATACCTATCAGGCATAAAATATTGATTTGGCAAGAAAAGTGTAACACACTTTTTTTGGACGCATAAATATAAGAGAAAATAATATTTTACTTTTTTTAATTAAAAAAACTATACTTAAATTATTTTATTAATATAATTTTTAATAATAATATTAATTCTTATTTTTCGCTGTCTGATCCGGTATAAAGCAAATCCCCCGATGCAACTAGTGAATATATATGCTCTTCTTCATGAATAAGAGATCCTACGAGACCATTTTTGCAATCGTTGGATTCTGATTCTTCTGAGGAATCGTGGCATGGCTGATGAATCCACGTTGATTTTACATAAGGTGAATTTGATTGATTCCATGAAGACATGAAATAATTAGGAGAATCAGTAGTAGTTGAGGTATAAAAAAAGGATGTTCTAGGTGGACTTGAGAAGAAGAAGAATTGCTACTTCGAGTTGAATTGATATTATTTTTGCCGTGATCACTTATTGGATCAGAGTATAAAAGGGTACCAAATTTGTTCTTTGAAAGCTTTCTTTCTGTAGAAAAATTGCTCCCAAATTTATTTGAGATTTGAGATTGTTTAAACGTCTACAAAAAACCCAAAATATAAAAATTAAACAGACCCAAAAAGTGATTGAGCAGGACAAATAAATTAAAGTCTAAAAAATCAGCAAAATTCAAAACTTTTATGGCCAAAAAAGGTGATAATTTTGATGAAAGAAATATCTTCGATAAGTTTGAGCAAAATCAAACAACTTCTAGTGAAATTGAAGAGGATGGTATCATGCAAATAGATAAAGAAGATCATAGTGCCACTAAAAATTAAAATTTGGATGATTTGGAAAGTGGGAAAGATAGTGTGGCAATGATGATTTTAGAGAATGAAGAGAAATGGGGAAGAAGGTGATGCAATGGATTTTGGGGTTGTAATTAATGAAATATTTCCTTTTCTTTTTTTTTTGGGGGGGGGGGGGGGGGGGGGGGGGGGGATTTTTTTTTTTATAAATATTTTTTTTTTTTTTTTTTTTTTTTTTCTATTTTTTTTTTTTTTTTTT